>NW_025765555.1:0-145431 GCF_003918875.1 Haliotis rubra | reverse complement strand
GCTGTAACCCTAACACTCACCGTTACCTCAACGTGTACAGGCTAGGGTTAGGGTTAGGCCAAATAAGTGCCAAACATGCGGTTTTTGCGATCACCACCTCCGCACACAGCCTCCCAACACGTCCCAACGAAAACCGCACCCAAATCGACCAAAGGGTCGAAATAAACCTAACCCTAGCTGTAACCTAACACTCACCGTTACCTCAACGTGTACAGGCTAGGGTTAGGGTTAGGCCCAAATAAGTGCCAAACATGCGGTTTTGCGCTCACCACCTCCGCACACAGCCTCCCAACACGTCCCAGCGAAAACCGCACCCAAATCGACCAAAGGGTCGAAATAAACCTAACCCTAGCTGTAACCCTAACACTCACCGTTACCTTAACGTGTACAGGCTAGGGTTAGGGTTAGGCCCAAATAAGTGCCAAACATGCGGTTTTGCGCTCACCACCTCCGCACACAGCCTCCCAACACGTCCCAACGAAAACCGCACCCAAATCGACCAAAGGGTCGAAATAAACCTAACCTAGCTGTAACCTAACACTCACCGTTACCTCAACGTGTACAGGCTAGGGTTAGGGTTAGACAAATAAGTGCCAAACATGCGGTTTTTGCGCTCACCACCTCCGCACACAGCCTCCCAACACGTCCCAGCGAAAACCGCACCCAAATCGACCAAAGGGTCGAAATAAACCTAACCCTAGCTGTAACCTAACACTCACCGTTACCTTAACGTGTACAGGCTAGGGTTAGGGTTAAACCCAAATAAGTGCCAAACATGCGGTTTTTGCGCTCACCACCTCCGCACACAGCCTCCCAACACGTCCCAGCGAAAACCGCACCCAAATCGACCAAAGGGTCGAAATAAACCTAACCCTGGCTGTAACCCTAACACTCACCGTTACCTCAACGTGTACAGGCTAGGGTTAGGGTTAGGCCAAATAAGTGCCAAACATGCGGTTTTTTGCTCACCACCTCCGCACACAGCCTCCCAACACGTCCCAACGAAAACCGCACCCAAATCGACCAAAAGGGTCGAAATAAACCTAACCCTAGCTGTAACCCTAACACTCACCGTTACCTCAACGTGTACAGGCTAGGGGTAGGGTTAGGCCCAAATAAGTGCCAAACATGCGGTTTTTTGCGCTCACCACCTCCGCACACAGCCTCCCAACACGTCCCAACGAAAACCGCACCCAAATCGACCAAAGGGTCGAAATAAGCCTAACCTAGCTGTAACCCTAACACTCACCGTTACCTCAACGTGTACAGGCTAGGGTTAGGGTTAGGCCCAAATAAGTGCCAAACATGCGGTTTTTTGCGCTCACCACCTCCGCACACAGCCTCCCAACACGTCCCAACGAAAACCGCACCCAAATCGACCAAAAGGGTCGAAATAAGCTGTAACCCTAACACTCACCGTTACCTCAACGTGTACAGGCTAGGGTTAGGGTTAGGCCCAAATAAGTGCCAAACATGCGGTTTTTGCGCTCACCACCTCCGCACACAGCCTCCCAACACGTCCCAACGAAAACCGCACCCAAATCGACCAAAGGGTCGAAATAAACCTAACCCTAGCTGTAACCTAACACTCACCGTTACCTCAACGTGTACAGGCTAGGGTTAGGGTTAAACCCAAATAAGTGCCAAACATGCGGTTTTTGCGCTCACCACCTCCGCACACAGCCTCCCAACACGTCCCAACGAAAACCGCACCCAAATCGACCAAAGGGTCGAAATAAACCTAACCCTAGCTGTAACCCTAACACTCACCGTTACCTCAACGTGTACAGGCTAGGGTTAGGGTTAGGCCCAAATAAGTGCCAAACATGCGGTTTTTTGCGCTCACCACCTCCGCACACAGCCTCCCAACACGTCCCAACGAAAACCGCACCCAAATCGACCAAAAGGGTCGAAATAAACCTAACCCTAGCTGTAACCCTAACACTCACCGTTACCTCAACGTGTACAGGCTAGGGTTAGGGTTAAGGCAAATAAGTGCCAAACATGCGGTTTTTGCGCTCACCACCTCCGCACACAGCCTCCCAACACGTCCCAGCGAAAACCGCACCCAAATCGACCAAAGGGTCGAAATAAACCTAACCCTAGCTGTAACCTAACACTCACCGTTACCTTAACGTGTACAGGCTAGGGTTAGGGTTAGGCTAAATAAGTGCCAAACATGCGGTTTTTGCGCTCACCACCTCCGCACACAGCCTCCCAACACGTCCCAGCGAAAACCGCACCCAAATCGACCAAAGGGTCGAAATAAACCTAACCCTAGCTGTAACCCTAACACTCACCGTTACCTCAACGTGTACAGGCTAGGGTTAGGGTTAGGCCCAAATAAGTGCCAAACATGCGGTTTTTTGCGCTCACCACCTCCGCACACAGCCTCCCAACACGTCCCAGCGAAAACCGCACCCAAATCGACCAAAGGGTCGAAATAAACCTAACCCTAGCTGTAACCTAACACTCACCGTTACCTTAACGTGTACAGGCTAGGGTTAGGGTTAAACCCAAATAAGTGCCAAACATGCGGTTTTTGCGCTCACCACCTCCGCACACAGCCTCCCAACACGTCCCAACGAAAACCGCACCCAAATCGACCAAAGGGTCGAAATAAACCTAACCCTAGCTGTAACCCTAACACTCACCGTTACCTCAACGTGTACAGGCTAGGGTTAGGGTTAGACCAAATAAGTGCCAAACATGCGGTTTTTGCGCTCACCACCTCCGCACACAGCCTCCCAACACGTCCCAACGAAAACCGCACCCAAATCGACCAAAGGGTCGAAATAAACCTAACCCTAGCTGTAACCCTAACACTCACCGTTACCTCAACGTGTACAGGCTAGGGTTAGGGTTAGGCCCAAATAAGTGCCAAACATGCGGTTTTGCGCTCACCACCTCCGCACACAGCCTCCCAACACGTCCCAACGAAAACCGCACCCAAATCGACCAAAGGGTCGAAATAAACCTAACCCTAGCTGTAACCTAACACTCACCGTTACCTCAACGTGTACAGGCTAGGGTTAGGGTTAGGCCCAAATAAGTGCCAAACATGCGGTTTTTTGCGCTCACCACCTCCGCACACAGCCTCCCAACACGTCCCAACGAAAACCGCACCCAAATCGACCAAAGGGTCGAAATAAACCCTAACCCTAGCTGTAACCTAACACTCACCGTTACCTTAACGTGTACAGGCTAGGGTTAGGGTTAGGCCTAAATAAGTGCCAAACATGCGGTTTTTGCGCTCTCACCACCTCCGCACACAGCCTCCCAACACGTCCCAACGAAAACCGCACCCAAATCGACCAAAGGGTCGAAATAAACCTAACCCTAGCTGTAACCCTAACACTCACCGTTACCTCAACGTGTACAGGCTAGGGTTAGGGTTAAACCCAAATAAGTGCCAAACATGCGGTTTTTGCGATCACCACCTCCGCACACAGCCTCCCAACACGTCCCAACGAAAACCGCACCCAAATCGACCAAAGGGTCGAAATAAAAGCCTAACCTAGCTGTAACCCTAACACTCACCGTTACCTCAACGTGTACAGGCTAGGGTTAGGGTTAGGCCCAAATAAGTGCCAAACATGCGGTTTTGCGCTCACCACCTCCGCACACAGCCTCCCAGCACGTCCCAACGAAAACCGCACCCAAATCGACCAAAGGGTCGAAATAAACCTAACCTAGCTGTAACCCTAACACTCACCCGTTACCTCAACGTGTACAGGCTAGGGTTAGGGTTAGGCCCAAATAAGTGCCAAACATGCGGTTTTGCGCTCACCACCTCCGCACACAGCCTCCCAACACGTCCCAACGAAAACCGCACCCAAATCGACCAAAGGGTCGAAATAAACCTAACCCTAGCTGTAACCCTAACACTCACCGTTACCTCAACGTGTACAGGCTAGGGGTAGGGTTAGGCCCAAATAAGTGCCAAACATGCGGTTTTGCGCTCACCACCTCCGCACACAGCCTCCCAACACGTCCCAACGAAAACCGCACCCAAATCGACCAAAGGGTCGAAATAAACCTAACCCTAGCTGTAACCTAACACTCACCGTTACCTCAACGTGTACAGGCTAGGGTTAGGGTTAGGCCCAAATAAGTGCCAAACATGCGGTTTTGCGCTCACCACCTCCGCACACAGCCTCCCAACACGTCCCAACGAAAACCGCACCCAAATCGACCAAAGGGTCGAAATAAACCTAACCTAGCTGTAACCTAACACTCACCGTTACCTCAACGTGTACAGGCTAGGGTTAGGGTTAGGCCCAAATAAGTGCCAAACATGCGGTTTTGCGCTCACCACCTCCGCACACAGCCTCCCAACACGTCCCAACGAAAACCGCACCCAAATCGACCAAAAGGGTCGAAATAAACCTAACCCTAGCTGTAACCCTAACACTCACCGTTACCTCAACGTGTACAGGCTAGGGTTAGGGTTAGGCCCAAATAAGTGCCAAACATGCGGTTTTTTGCGCTCACCACCTCCGCACACAGCCTCCCAACACGTCCCAACGAAAACCGCACCCAAATCGACCAAAAGGGTCGAAATAAACTAACCCTAGCTGTAACCCTAACACTCACCGTTACCTCAACGTGTACAGGCTAGGGTTAGGGTTAGGCCCAAATAAGTGCCAAACATGCGGTTTTGCGCTCACCACCTCCGCACACAGCCTCCCAACACGTCCCAACGAAAACCGCACCCAAATCGACCAAAGGGTCGAAATAAACCTAACCCTAGCTGTAACCCTAACACTCACCGTTACCTCAACGTGTACAGGCTAGGGTTAGGGTTAAGGCCCAAATAAGTGCCAAACATGCGGTTTTGCGCTCACCACCTCCGCACACAGCCTCCCAACACGTCCCAACGAAAACCGCACCCAAATCGACCAAAGGGTCGAAATAAACCTAACCCTAGCTGTAACCCTAACACTCACCGTTACCTCAACGTGTACAGGCTAGGGTTAGGGTTAAACCCAAATAAGTGCCAAACATGCGGTTTTGCGCTCACCACCTCCGCACACAGCCTCCCAACACGTCCCAGCGAAAACCGCACCCAAATCGACCAAAGGGTCGAAATAAACCTAACCTAGCTGTAACCCTAACACTCACCGTTACCTCAACGTGTACAGGCTAGGGTTAGGGTTAGGCAAATAAGTGCCAAACATGCGGTTTTTGCGCTCACCACCTCCGCACACAGCCTCCCAACACGTCCCAGCGAAAACCGCACCCAAATCGACCAAAGGGTCGAAATAAACCTAACCCTAGCTGTAACCCTAACACTCACCGTTACCTCAACGTGTACAGGCTAGGGGTAGGGTTAAACCCAAATAAGTGCCAAACATGCGGTTTTGCGCTCACCACCTCCGCACACAGCCTCCCAACACGTCCCAACGAAAACCGCACCCAAATCGACCAAAGGGTCGAAATAAACCTAACCCTAGCTGTAACCTAACACTCACCGTTACCTCAACGTGTACAGGCTAGGGTTAGGGTTAAACCCAAATAAGTGCCAAACATGCGGTTTTGCGCTCACCACCTCCGCACACAGCCTCCCAACACGTCCCAACGAAAACCGCACCCAAATCGACCAAAGGGTCGAAATAAACCTAACCCTAGCTGTAACCCTAACACTCACCGTTACCTCAACGTGTACAGGCTAGGGTTAGGGTTAAACCCAAATAAGTGCCAAACATGCGGTTTTGCGCTCACCACCTCCGCACACAGCCTCCCAACACGTCCCAACGAAAACCGCACCCAAATCGACCAAAGGGTCGAAATAAACCTAACCTAGCTGTAACCCTAACACTCACCGTTACCTCAACGTGTACAGGCTAGGGTTAGGGTTAGGCCCAAATAAAGTGCCAAACATGCGGTTTTTGCGCTCACCACCTCCGCACACAGCCTCCCAACACGTCCCAACGAAAACCGCACCCAAATCGACAAAAGGGTCGAAATAAACCTAACCCTAGCTGTAACCCTAACACTCACCGTTACCTCAACGTGTACAGGCTAGGGTTAGGGTTAAACAAATAAGTGCCAAACATGCGGTTTTGCGCTCACCACCTCCGCACACAGCCTCCCAACACGTCCCAACGAAAACCGCACCCAAATCGACCAAAGGGTCGAAATAAACCTAACCCTAGCTGTAACCTAACACTCACCGTTACCTCAGCGTGTACAGGCTAGGGGTTAGGGTTAGGCCCAAATAAGTGCCAAACATGCGGTTTTTTGCGATCACCACCTCCGCACACAGCCTCCCAACACGTCCCAACGAAAACCGCACCCAAATCGACCAAAAGGGTCGAAATAAACCTAACCCTAGCTGTAACCCTAACACTCACCGTTACCTCAACGTGTACAGGCTAGGGTTAGGGTTAGGCCCAAATAAGTGCCAAACATGCGGTTTTGCGCTCACCACCTCCGCACACAGCCTCCCAACACGTCCCAACGAAAACCGCACCCAAATCGACCAAAGGGTCGAAATAAACCTAACCCTAGCTGTAACCTAACACTCACCGTTACCTCAACGTGTACAGGCTAGGGTTAGGGGTAAGCCCAAATATGTGCCAAACATGCGGTTTTTTGCGCTCACCACCTCCGCACACAGCCTCCCAACACGTCCCAACGAAAACCGCACCCAAATCGACCAAAGGGTCGAAATAAACCTAACCCTAGCTGTAACCTAACACTCACCGTTACCTCAACGTGTACAGGCTAGGGGTAGGGTTAGGCCCAAATAAGTGCCAAACATGCGGTTTTTGCGCTCACCACCTCCGCACACAGCCTCCCAACACGTCCCAACGAAAACCGCACCCAAATCGACCAAAGGGTCGAAATAAACCTAACCCTAGCTGTAACCCTAACACTCACCGTTACCTCAACGTGTACAGGCTAGGGGTAGGGTTAGGCCCAAATAAGTGCCAAACATGCGGTTTTGCGCTCACCACCTCCGCACACAGCCTCCCAACACGTCCCAACGAAAACCGCACCCAAATCGACCAAAGGGTCGAAATAAACCTAACCCTAGCTGTAACCCTAACACTCACCGTTACCTCAACGTGTACAGGCTAGGGTTAGGGTTAGGCCCAAATAAGTGCCAAACATGCGGTTTTGCGATCACCACCTCCGCACACAGCCTCCCAACACGTCCCAACGAAAACCGCACCCAAATCGACCAAAGGGTCGAAATAAACCTAACCCTAGCTGTAACCTAACACTCACCGTTACCTCAACGTGTACAGGCTAGGGTTAGGGTTAGGCAAATAAGTGCCAAACATGCGGTTTTTTGCGCTCACCACCTCCGCACACAGCCTCCCAACACGTCCCAACGAAAACCGCACCCAAATCGACCAAAGGGTCGAAATAAACCTAACCCTAGCTGTAACCCTAACACTCACCCGTTACCTCAACGTGTACAGGCTAGGGTTAGGGTTAGGCAAATAAGTGCCAAACATGCGGTTTTTGCGCTCACCACCTCCGCACACAGCCTCCCAACACGTCCCAACGAAAACCGCACCCAAATCGACCAAAGGGTCGAAATAAACCTAACCTAACCCTGGCTGTAACCTAACACTCACCGTTACCTCAACGTGTACAGGCTAGGGTTAGGGTTAGGCCCAAATAAGTGCCAAACATGCGGTTTTGCGCTCACCACCTCCGCACACAGCCTCCCAACACGTCCCAACGAAAACCGCACCCAAATCGACCAAAGGGTCGAAATAAACCTAACCCTAGCTGTAACCCTAACACTCACCGTTACCTCAACGTGTACAGGCTAGGGTTAGGGTTAGGCCCAAATAAGTGCCAAACATGCGGTTTTGCGCTCTCACCACCTCCGCACACAGCCTCCCAACACGTCCCAACGAAAACCGCACCCAAATCGACCAAAGGGTCGAAATAAACCTAACCCTAGCTGTAACCCTAACACTCACCGTTACCTCAACGTGTACAGGCTAGGGTTAGGGTTAGGCCCAAATAAGTGCCAAACATGCGGTTTTTGCGCTCACCACCTCCGCACACAGCCTCCCAACACGTCCCAACGAAAACCGCACCCAAATCGACCAAAGGGTCGAAATAAACCTAACCCTAGCTGTAACCTAACACTCACCGTTACCTCAACGTGTACAGGCTAGGGGTAGGGTTAGGCCCAAATAAGTGCCAAACATGCGGTTTTGCGCTCACCACCTCCGCACACAGCCTCCCAACACGTCCCAACGAAAACCGCACCCAAATCGACCAAAGGGTCGAAATAAACCTAACCCTAGCTGTAACCTAACACTCACCGTTACCTCAACGTGTACAGGCTAGGGTTAGGGTTAAGCCCAAATAAGTGCCAAACATGCGGTTTTGCGCTCACCACCTCCGCACACAGCCTCCCAACACGTCCCAACGAAAACCGCACCCAAATCGACCAAAGGGTCGAAATAAACCTAACCCTAGCTGTAACCCTAACACTCACCGTTACCTCAACGTGTACAGGCTAGGGGTAGGGTTAGGCCCAAATAAGTGCCAAACATGCGGTTTTTTGCGCTCACCACCTCCGCACACAGCCTCCCAACACGTCCCAACGAAAACCGCACCCAAATCGACCAAAAGGGTCGAAATAAACCTAACCCTAGCTGTAACCTAACACTCACCGTTACCTCAACGTGTACAGGCTAGGGTTAGGGTTAGGCCCAAATAAGTGCCAAACATGCGGTTTTTGCGCTCACCACCTCCGCACACAGCCTCCCAACACGTCCCAACGAAAACCGCACCCAAATCGACCAAAGGGTCGAAATAAACCTAACCCTAGCTGTAACCCTAACACTCACCGTTACCTTAACGTGTACAGGCTAGGGTTAGGGTTAGGCCCAAATAAGTGCCAAACATGCGGTTTTTGCGCTCACCACCTCCGCACACAGCCTCCCAACACGTCCCAACGAAAACCGCACCCAAATCGACCAAAGGGTCGAAATAAACCTAACCTAGCTGTAACCTAACACTCACCGTTACCTCAACGTGTACAGGCTAGGGTTAGGGTTAGGCCCAAATAAGTGCCAAACATGCGGTTTTTTGCGCTCACCACCTCCGCACACAGCCTCCCAACACGTCCCAACGAAAACCGCACCCAAATCGACCAAAGGGTCGAAATAAACCTAACCCTAGCTGTAACCCTAACACTCACCGTTACCTCAACGTGTACAGGCTAGGGTTAGGGTTAGGCCAAATAAGTGCCAAACATGCGGTTTTTGCGCTCACCACCTCCGCACACAGCCTCCCAACACGTCCCAACGAAAACCGCACCCAAATCGACCAAAGGGTCGAAATAAACCTAACCCTAGCTGTAACCCTAACACTCACCGTTACCTCAGCGTGTACAGGCTAGGGTTAGGGTTAGGCCCAAATAAGTGCCAAACATGCGGTTTTTTGCGCTCACCACCTCCGCACACAGCCTCCCAACACGTCCCAACGAAAACCGCACCCAAATCGACCAAAGGGTCGAAATAAACCTAACCTAGCTGTAACCTAACACTCACCGTTACCTTAACGTGTACAGGCTAGGGTTAGGGTTAGGCCCAAATAAGTGCCAAACATGCGGTTTTGCGCTCACCACCTCCGCACACAGCCTCCCAACACGTCCCAACGAAAACCGCACCCAAATCGACCAAAGGGTCGAAATAAACCTAACCCTAAGCTGTAACCCTAACACTCACCGTTACCTCAACGTGTACAGGCTAGGGTTAGGGTTAGGCCCAAATAAGTGCCAAACATGCGGTTTTTGCGCTCACCACCTCCGCACACAGCCTCCCAACACGTCCCAACGAAAACGCGCACCCAAATCGACCAAAGGGTCGAAATAAACCTAACCCTAGCTGTAACCCTAACACTCACCGTTACCTCAACGTGTACAGGCTAGGGTTAGGGTTAGGCCCAAATAAGTGCCAAACATGCGGTTTTGCGCTCACCACCTCCGCACACAGCCTCCCAACACGTCCCAACGAAAACCGCACCCAAATCGACCAAAGGGTCGAAATAAACCTAACCCTAGCTGTAACCCTAACACTCACCGTTACCTTAACGTGTACAGGCTAGGGTTAGGGTTAGGCCCAAATAAGTGCCAAACATGCGGTTTTGCGCTCACCACCTCCGCACACAGCCTCCCAACACGTCCCAACGAAAACCGCACCCAAATCGACCAAAGGGTCGAAATAAACTAACCCTAGCTGTAACCTAACACTCACCGTTACCTCAACGTGTACAGGCTAGGGTTAGGGTTAGGCCCAAATAAGTGCCAAACATGCGGTTTTGCGATCACCACCTCCGCACACAGCCTCCCAACACGTCCCAACGAAAACCGCACCCAAATCGACCAAAGGGTCGAAATAAACCTAACCCTAGCTGTAACCCTAACACTCACCGTTACCTTAACGTGTACAGGCTAGGGGGTAGGGTTAGGCCCAAATAAGTGCCAAACATGCGGTTTTGCGCTCACCACCTCCGCACACAGCCTCCCAACACGTCCCAACGAAAACCGCACCCAAATCGACCAAAGGGTCGAAATAAACTAACCCTAGCTGTAACCCTAACACTCACCGTTACCTCAACGTGTACAGGCTAGGGTTAGGGTTAGGCCCAAATAAGTGCCAAACATGCGGTTTTTGCGCTCACCACCTCCGCACACAGCCTCCCAACACGTCCCAACGAAAACCGCACCCAAATCGACCAAAGGGTCGAAATAAACCTAACCCTAGCTGTAACCCTAACACTCACCGTTACCTTAACGTGTACAGGCTAGGGTTAGGGTTAGGCAAATAAGTGCCAAACATGCGGTTTTGCGCTCACCACCTCCGCACACAGCCTCCCAACACGTCCCAACGAAAACCGCACCCAAATCGACCAAAGGGTCGAAATAAACCTAACCCTAGCTGTAACCTAACACTCACCGTTACCTCAACGTGTACAGGCTAGGGTTAGGGTTAAGACCCAAATAAGTGCCAAACATGCGGTTTTGCGCTCACCACCTCCGCACACAGCCTCCCAACACGTCCCAGCGAAAACCGCACCCAAATCGACCAAAGGGTCGAAATAAACCTAACCCTAGCTGTAACCCTAACACTCACCGTTACCTCAACGTGTACAGGCTAGGGGTAGGGTTAGGCCCAAATAAGTGCCAAACATGCGGTTTTGCGCTCACCACCTCCGCACACAGCCTCCCAACACGTCCCAACGAAACCGCACCCAAATCGACCAAAGGGTCGAAATAAACCTAACCTAGCTGTAACCCTAACACTCACCGTTACCTCAACGTGTACAGGCTAGGGTTAGGGTTAGGCCCAAATAAGTGCCAAACATGCGGTTTTGCGATCACCACCTCCGCACACAGCCTCCCAACACGTCCCAACGAAAACGCACCCAAATCGACCAAAGGGTCGAAATAAACCTAACCCTAGCTGTAACCCTAACACTCACCGTTACCTCAACGTGTACAGGCTAGGGTTAGGGTTAGGCCCAAATAAGTGCCAAACATGCGGTTTTTGCGCTCACCACCTCCGCACACAGCCTCCCAACACGTCCCAACGAAAACCGCACCCAAATCGACCAAAGGGTCGAAATAAACCTAACCCTAGCTGTAACCCTAACACTCACCGTTACCTCAACGTGTACAGGCTAGGGTTAGGGTTAGGCCCAAATAAGTGCCAAACATGCGGTTTTGCGCTCACCACCTCCGCACACAGCCCCCAACACGTCCCAACGAAAACCGCACCCAAATCGACCAAAGGGTCGAAATAAACCTAACCCTAGCTGTAACCCTAACACTCACCGTTACCTCAACGTGTACAGGCTAGGGTTAGGGTTAGGCCCAAATAAGTGCCAAACATGCGGTTTTGCGCTCACCACCTCCGCACACAGCCTCCCAACACGTCCCAACGAAAACCGCACCCAAATCGACCAAAGGGTCGAAATAAACCTAACCCTAGCTGTAACCCTAACACTCACCGTTACCTTAACGTGTACAGGCTAGGGGGTAGGGTTAGGCCCAAATAAGTGCCAAACATGCGGTTTTTGCGCTCACCACCTCCGCACACAGCCTCCCAACACGTCCCAACGAAAACCGCACCCAAATCGACCAAAGGGTCGAAATAAACCTAACCCTAGCTGTAACCCTACACTCACCGTTACCTCAACGTGTACAGGCTAGGGGTAGGGTTAGGCCCAAATAAGTGCCAAACATGCGGTTTTGCGATCACCACCTCCGCACACAGCCTCCCAACACGTCCCAACGAAAACCGCACCCAAATCGACCAAAGGGTCGAAATAAACCTAACCCTAGCTGTAACCCTAACACTCACCGTTACCTCAACGTGTACAGGCTAGGGTTAGGGTTAAACCCAAATAAGTGCCAAACATGCGGTTTTGCGATCACCACCTCCGCACACAGCCTCCCAACACGTCCCAACGAAAACCGCACCCAAATCGACCAAAGGGTCGAAATAAACCTAACCCTAGCTGTAACCCTAACACTCACCGTTACCTTAACGTGTACAGGCTAGGGTTAGGGTTAGGCCCTCCAAATAAGTGCCAAACATGCGGTTTTTGCGCTCACCACCTCCGCACACAGCCTCCCAACACGTCCCAACGAAAACCGCACCCAAATCGACCAAAGGGTCGAAATAAACCTAACCCTAGCTGTAACCCTAACACTCACCGTTACCTCAACGTGTACAGGCTAGGGTTAGGGTTAAACCCAAATAAGTGCCAAACATGCGGTTTTGCGCTCACCACCTCCGCACACAGCCTCCCAACACGTCCCAACGAAAACCGCACCCAAATCGACCAAAAGGGTCGAAATAAACCTAACCCTAGCTGTAACCCTAACACTCACCGTTACCTTAACGTGTACAGGCTAGGGGTAGGGTTAGGCCCAAATAAGTGCCAAACATGCGGTTTTTTGCGATCACCACCTCCGCACACAGCCTCCCAACACGTCCCAACGAAAACCGCACCCAAATCGACCAAAGGGTCGAAATAAACCTAACCCTAGCTGTAACCCTAACACTCACCGTTACCTCAACGTGTACAGGCTAGGGTTAGGGTTAAACCCAAATAAGTGCCAAACATGCGGTTTTTGCGCTCACCACCTCCGCACACAGCCTCCCAACACGTCCCAACGTCCCAACGAAAACCGCACCCAAAATCGACCAAAGGGTCGAAATAAACCTAACCCTAGCTGTAACCTAACACTCACCGTTACCTCAACTTGTACAGGCTAGGGTTAGGGTTAGACAAATAAGTGCCAAACATGCGTTTTTGCGCTCACCACCTCCGCACACAACCTCCCAACACGTCCCAACGGAAACCACGCCAAATCGACCAAATCGAAATAAACCAACCCCAGCTGGTCGAAACCTCAAGGTCACACACAAAAAAATGGTGATTTCCAAAATTTCCAATTTGGAAACATGATGTTTTCAAAAATTTCCAAGGCTTGGAAATTTTTGGGAAATTTAGGAAGGATTTTACTACCACTTCTTTCAATTTCTCCTCAACCCAAGGATCCCCATGAGTGTATAGATATTTCACGCATCTTTTGTTCTGTTCGAGTTCTTATTGTCGATATACATAATGCATCTTGCATGTGGCATATTTATACATGAGAACTGCAGGAATAGGCCGTATTTTGATATTATCCATTTGTGCTTTATATTAATGTAATTGCATCTGACGCGTGAAGAGATACATTTTTGAAAGTTGGGATCATGTTTAAAGTAAGTGTTTTCTATTCACCGTCCTATGCGATCACCTGGGAACCAATTCTATATAATAGTATAACTTCACTTATCTTCATCCTTCTTGTTCTAAGTGTCAAAAATTGATATTGACTGTCATATTTGCCCCCTAGTATGGCTAGCATTTTCTAAAATACTGTTTTAAGTGTATGTTTTACTGTTATCCATAGAAGCGCAAATAATGTTTCCCTTTTCACTGTTTGTATAAACACAAATAACATAGACTGACGTTACATTATGGATTAAATAAAAGTTTACCGGACTCACTGACTGACTGGGCAGGGTTTATTACATGTCATAAAAGTGAACCCTTGCCAGGGAATTTTAGACATATCGTTGTAGAATACATTCTCTACTTGGTACCGTCTAGCTAACACCTGTCACAAGGGATGGGCCGTTTGGGTTTGTGGTCAGAGATGGCGTTATGCAATTGATGTATTCACGAAATATCATGAACTTGTTAATAGATAATTGCTTATGTTGTCCACACACGGGCGGACTTAGGCAAAAACGGTGGTATCTTCTTTTGCCAGTCGGGCAAGTTGTTTATTTAAAGAGTGAGAGGATTATGAGGCATGGTCGACTGGGTTTGTTTGTTTAACTAATCCCACACGGCCTTCACTTGTAGAGGGAATGATTTTGGTTCAGTTATTACATGGCTGTTCTCCATATATCTCCATGTTCCCCATACATCTCCATGTACATGTATCTAGAACAGCAATAACTAACAATGTTGTTTTACTGTAAGGTATATTAGGTGCCATGTTATGGCAAGTCTTCACTTTATCCCATGATGGCAAATGCTTTGGTGAACGTTCAGTTTGTTCCAAATGGTCGAGGTGGTAGAAGTTTAGTGTATCAGGGATATAAGTTTCGAATTATGACTAGCAAGCGTGATACAACACATTGGACATGTTGCCATCCTTCTTGTTGAGCAACGATTAACACCAGGGACGGCTCGATCACAAGCTACAGAGACCATTTCTTTGTCGCCCTCAAGGATACAGTGAGAACAGACCACAGGCCATTTAAACAAGTGACACAAGTGGACTATCATTTGTATTTTAATGTTCGCATACATACATTGATAAATTATCACAATCATTCATAATACATAACATACATAACTGTACACAATGTTTAGCATTATGTAACTGCGTAAATATAAGAAATTGATAAGGTACTAATCACAATCATACATCATCAATGTCCACAATTATGGTTCATACACAATTGACTTTAAAGTCAAACAAGATGAGAAGCAGCATCTCCATATTCTATCATGGTCTTCCTTCCTGCTTGGAGATAGTCTTTTTCTCTCTGTAGTCTATCGTTAAGTTCTCTGTATTTTCGTTTTCTGGGTCATTTATGTATGCTGAACATAAAAATACAAATGATAGTCCACTTGTGTCTTTTTTGGCTTGGTCATCTCCTCAGTCATCCCCCACCATTGTCTTGCTAATTAACATGGTCTGGTGACCATCTTAATCCCTAAATAAACAGCTTGCCCGACTGGCAAAAGAGGAACACCCTGCAAAAAACAACCCAAATGAATTCCTTCTTTAATAAATTAAAGTGTAACTAATTAATTTGGCCATTTACAATAAAAGGTGACTAAATGTTTAATACATTCTTCACTTTAGATCACGTTGAATAATTTCTAGAGAAATCAGTACACACGTTCATATCACAGATGATTCCAGAAACAAATAGTTTATGAGATTCTAGTTTATGAAAAGCATTAAAGGGCCACTGATCCAGAGCGATTAATGTTTCTCGCTAACAGTCTAATTACGAAACCTAGCTGCAAACTGGTCAGCCCCTGCTCCCTCGACCGTGACGGACGCGGGGATCCTGCTACTGTCCGCCTTGGCAGAATTTCTTCAACCTAATCAGTTGGACATTAGGAAGGGTGGATGCCCATCAGATGCCATTATTTGAAACTATCCCCAGCAGTTCTTGTCTGATTGTAATAAAGTATCCCAGCAGTGTCGGCTTTTTCAGATTTTCAAATGTTTGGATGGTTTAGTGACTGATCCAGTTTCATCCTATTTCTGTGTTTTTACCTCAATATTTAATCATGTAAGAATATGATGTCTATTACGTATGCTATGATATCAAAAACACACATTAGATATATTGGAATCCATAAACTAAACACCCCCACTTTGCCATTGCAAAATAAATCTGAAATTTTACTTAGGTACATAGGTATATACATTTCTTAACTAAATACAAACCAAATGCATATATATATTTCTTATGTAACAATGAAGTTCCGTTCGTATTCTCAAAACAGTGTCGGCCCATAAGTTGTTTTTTTTTCAGGCAATCAAACTTGCTGTAACCCTTGTTTGGTGGTAAACCTACACATATGTCATTTGTCATCATTCACTTGATGGTCAGTCAATGAATTTATAAAAGGTATAATTAGTGATAACACCACTCAGATTACCCAACAAAGGTTCCCATGTGGCATTTCTTGTGTCTGGAGTAAATACGTATCATCATAAATTGAGTTCTGATGTGGCAAAAGTATTACATCTTATGTAATACGCGCATGGAAGTGCAGTAAGAGGAATTATCAGAGTTACAAAACAAACATCGATCAAAGGATTAACCGATAACACGCTGATTGATTAATTGCTTTTACCCTGCACAGCGGATTTGTCAAAAGGTAGTGTTTATGTATGTAGATTCACTCATCTATACTGAATACACCCTGTCGTAAAGTGCCTGTGTAAAAACAACGTCCTTCCTTCAAAGGATTAACCGCCAATACATTGATTGATTGCTCATTACTGGCTAACTAAATTACTTTTTTAAAGAATGGCTGATATCATGCAATTAGTTGCCAGGTGTGCTATCTTGGGTGACCAATGGGGCTATACACCAATGTGAAAAACCTGAAACAATAACTCAAGTTTTCGCATATTAGACTGTTAAAAGACACATGACATGGAACAGGATACTTTGTCAGCTGCAGATGAATGGCATCTCATTCCTTTATGTGGATATTGATAGATACATTCCCCAAACAAGTTAATAGCCTGATATTGTTGCTATAACTTTAGTCTGTTTTAATTTAAAAATTTTGCATTTTGTTTTTATTTATTTGTTATGACATTCAACAGAATAATTTTTTTTTGCCGTGAAGTGTAATACGACAGACAACATACACTAGGTCGCACTCAGGGCGTGTGTGTGAAATATGATACACGTTGGCAATTTATAAAATGTCTAGATATTACAATCTTGTTATAAATTCACTAACTATAAGCATTCTATTAAGTTTCAAAGTGCATAAAAATATGATAGTAAACTAATTTATAAGGATTATAAGACAAAATATAAAGACGTACATTGACTTCGTTATCAGTCCTAACATTTTTTACCACTGGCAGATGGTTAAACTTAAAATCTTAAAACCTGCATTGAGAATCGTAATCCAATGCTTGTTTGATCAGCATTCTTGATTTACTCCCACTTTGCCAGTAGTTAATCCGACTACAGTTAACGAATATCAGATTATAATTAACACCCTAATTAGCAAGGTCATGTCTGGATGGTTATTGCCAGTTTCTGAGGTGTACTCTCATTCAGACAGATTCTGTCAAAACAGGTCTCTCACATAGCCAGAGTGGGATCTGGCTGACCAGGGTTAGTGTTTTGATAAAGCATGTCCAGATGAGCCATATAGTCTGTATCAACAAAATGCTCAATTAGTGAGATTTGTGAATTTTGTATTGAGACACATTTGGATGGTATTATTTGAATTTATTTACATTTGTCATATTACGTGTGCTCAGTTTGTAAGATTAGTTAAATTTATATTAAAGTGAGATACATTGATATGGTCTTATTTGAATTCCTTTACATTTAACAGAGAATGTAAATATAAATATGCTTGGTGCAAAAGATGTAGTGCATTAAGAAAATTATGAGAAATGGTGGCTGAAAAAATGTTAACAAATAATGCTTCTTTGGCTGTAATATTACACACACATGGACACCACATATATCGAGTGCAAGTATCCACTTCTGAATACCCGCCTAATCATTGAGAGCTAGTAACCACTTCTAAATCCTAGCCTATTCACAAAGTCAACAATTGGTTCTAAAGTCATGTTTTTTTGCTGCTTGTCAAAAACCAGTTCTCAAGTCAAGCCTATTTATGCATGTTAGCATCCACTTTTTAACCGTGATAAACAGTGCCAATACCACTCAACACGCGTAGGACAAGGTAACATTTTAACTGTTACACTTACAAATTCCATTCACATAATTATGTATGCCTGTATGGACCAATGGATTATAAGTGACACTGGGCGGTGGGACAGCCTTGTGGTCACGAAATTGTGCAGAACTATGGATTAAGAAATAACTAAATTTTACATTGTCGTATTAGACTGGGATGCAGCAACTATGTGTGTATAGGGATATATTTTATCTATGCATTGTTTTATGGATTTTATGTGACTCGTAGGCCTGTAAAGGCCGGGCAGATGTTTCATACGTGATACAGAAGATTTTATATATTATGTAAACATCTGCGTGACACAATAATAAAATAATTTCTCTCTCTCTCTCTCTCTCTCTCTCTCTCTCTCTCTCTCTCTCTCTCTCTCTCTCTCTCTCTCTCTCTCTCTCTCTCTCTCTCTCTCTCTCTCTCTCTCTCTCTCTCTCTCTCTCTCTCTCTCTCCTCTCTCTCTCTCTCTCTCTCTCTCTACTACATAAATCGTATATATAAATTTTTTTGTAAATTTTGTAAAATGAAATAAATTGGCAAAGTGTTGAATCCCCAACTAATCCCCTTTGTTGCACCATTAACGTTAATTAATTGCTTGACAATGAAACTGGTAAAGTGGGAGGACACCACATTCTTAAAGAACCACTAAACTTTGTTTTTTGTTACTCTTTTAACCATTACATATGAAAGATTGGTGGTTAGTCGTATGCGGAACACCAAATTTATTCTTTAAAAACTTGTGGTTAATTAATACCGAGCGATTAAAAGTGGCCAAAAAGTCGCCTGCTTCCCTCCCGCCCGCCAACGAAACCACAGACAGGTTACGTAACTCTGTCGCCAGAGCACTGCAGTGACGTCATATGAGGAACGATTTTCAGTTAGTTGTATAGAAAGTGTGTAGCACGCTCATCATTTTGATGATTTCTCGACATGAACGACGACATGCCGAATCGTTGCTTTGTCGTCAATTGCTCCTAGGGGTCGGGTGATGGTGTCACCATGCACAGATTTCCACAGGACCCGCAGTTCGTGCTAAATGGGTTATGTTTGTGAGTGCGAAGCGAGCGTTGTGGAAGCCTGAAACGATATCTTACTTGTGTTCAGATCGCTTCACGGAAGTTAAAGAATCAAAACTACTTACTAGTTATAGTAAAATATGTATATGATTGATGACCATAAAGATTTTCCATAACACAACTTGTAACATAACGATTTCTTCCTCGGAAGGGAGGTTGTGGTCGAAGTAACAATAATATTGTAAAGTAGTATTATATTGACACCCACCTCGCTGCCAGGAGAGAATTGTTATGTTATACGCTATGTCATGCAAAATCCTATTGGCAATCAATAAAATACATATTTTACTACCAGTAGAAAGTAGTTTTGATTTTGTAACTCAGGTGAAAACAAACCTAAATAGCATTTATCCACAGACTGGCGGATGTTCCCGACAGGGTCGCCGCCATTTTGAAAATCGTAAAGTCTGTTAGAATTAATGAGATTATAGTTTGTTTTCATCAAGTTAGAAAATCAAAACTACTTTCTACTCGTAGTTAAATATGTATTGGAATCATAACCAAAAGGATTTTGCATGACACAACTTATAACATAACGATTTCTTCCACGGAAGCGAGGTGGGGGTCGAAGTCACAATACTGCGCGACAAATTTCTTGCTACATTCACATGGTTAATGTCCACTCCTCACCAGTATGTAGATACTAGTCAATGTGCGTCTTTATATTTGGTCTTATAATCCTAATTAGTTTATTATCATACTTTTATGCATTTTGAAACTAAATAAAAAGCTGACGATCTGCTGATACTTATAGTGAATTTATAACAGAACTGTAATGTCTAGACATTTTATAGTTTGCCAATGTAAATCATAATTCGCACACACACCCTAGTGTATGTTGTCTGTCTCATTACACTTCACGGCGAAAACAATGATTCTGTTGAATGCTACGACAAATGAATAAAAAACAAAATGCAAATATTAAAATTAAAACAGATTAAAGTTATAGGAACAATATCAGGCCATTACCTTGTTTGAGGAATGTATCCATCAATATCCACAAAACTGTTCCAAATGATGTGTCTTTAAACAGTTTAATATACGAAAAAGTGATAAATCTTTTCAGGTATTGGTGTATAGTCTCATTGGTCACCCAAGATAGCACACCTGGCAACTAATTGCATGATGTCAGCCTTTCATTAAAAACAGTAATTTAGTTAGCCAATAATGGGCAATCAATCAATGTATTGCCGGTTAATCCTTTGAAAGAAGGACGTTGTTTTTACGCAGACACCGACACGGCAGAGTGTATTCAGTATAGATTAGTAAATCTACATACATAAACACTACCTTTTGACAATTCCGCTGTGTAAGATAAAAGTAATTAATCAATCAGCGTGTTATCGGTTAATCCTTTGATCGATGTTTATAAGTTGAATATTTACTCCAGACACAAGAAATGCCAAATGGGAACCTTTGTCGGGTACTTAGTAATCTAAGTGTGTTACCACTAATTATACCTGTTATAAATTCATTAACTGACCATCAAGTGAATGATGACAAATAACATGTGTAGGTTTATACCACCTAACACGGGTTACAACAAGGGAGTATTAATTGCTGTATTGCATGGGAAAACTTATGGGCCGACACTGTTTTGAGAATACAAACAGATTTTTACATGACATGATTAAATATCGAGGTAAAAAAAACACAGAAATGGGATCAATTTGGATCAGTCATTATACAAATAGGGCCTAACGACACCAATCAATTGTGACAGAAGCATCTATGAAAACAAGTTGTAACTCGGAAACTAGGCAAAGCAGGAGACAAAATTAAATGCCAGTAGATTGTGAGAACATATAGCTTTCAATTTCCACAACAATTGTCACGATTTCAGGTTTATACAAGCCTGTAAACTAGATAATTTACCCCCTAAAATGTAGATGAATTCTGCATCGGCCCTATTCCTCATATGACGTCACAGAGTCGCGCCGCTCTGATTGGTTGAAATTTCGTTCGCGGGTGAGAATTGTGCACTGTTGTCAAAAAGGTCGATTTAAGTCAATTAAAGGTCGAAATGAGTAGTTTTAATGACGGGGTTTCATTTATAACGATGCCAGTTAGTGATTTATGTATTTTTACCCCCTAGGGTTTATGTGATCTTTAAAGTACGACTTTACAAATGCCAATTTCTTGTTGATGCATAGATGGGAGTTTCCATATTTATTCCCACACCGTTATCAATATAAAAGTTACTACAACCAGGTGAATAGAAGTATAGAAGTATATATGCATAATGACAACCAGCAAATTAAGAGATAATTTAGCAAGTAGCACATCGTTGGATGGAGGCAGCAGGAGAGTAAGATCAACAAATTGTAAACAGGCTGGTTGGATGCTAAGTGAACAGCTGATTGACAGATTCTAGCTGTAAATAAACTTCAGTATGACAAAGTCGAAATCCACTCCACTGTCAAAGTGATGGAATCAATCAACATTCAATCAGCTAGTTTATCCTGAACGATGTACATCGAAATGCCGCCCTATTCAATAAACAGGGACTTGTTATCACTTAAGTGATATGTTTCGTTATGTATCCCCATACTGTTTACTGCAGTATAAGTGAGATCTGATTCAGTTTGCGAATGAACACACTTTTGAAGATTATTTAAGTTCAACTTTAGTAAACTGCACCCTAATAATTTGATTTCAGATTAAAACATCACATTCCGAATTTGTGTAATCCTATTTCTGGTACTAAGAAATACTGTATTTTTGCATATTAGATATAAATCTATCAGTACCAGTTTGATGTGTCTGGTCATGAGTTAACTAACATAATGATTATATATTTATTGTCATTACATGTGTCATTAAGCGTCATTTATGCCATTACAATGCTCTCTGATCCATTTCATCATACAACATTTATTTCATTCAATGTTTTGAATCTCACGTGATGACATGAGAAATGTTACTGTTCCAGTTCAGTTCGTTCTTCAAGTGTTCCAACCATTATCGTCATTATGGTTACAAACGGCCTGATTTTAATACCTATCAACTTAGATGTTATATGAGAGTATATGCACACACATTCACACAAAACATACGTAATTTGTGAATTCTGTTCAGACGAAAAAGAAATATCTAATTTGATAAGAAACACTACATAAAGTATCTTCCCCCACTCTGAGAGAAGCATGGCATTATTCGTTAATTTTTAAATAATTTTATCTGCGTAAAAGACGGGATTATAAAAAATCTGAAACAAACTTCCGTATACTACCATTTCACCAACATTGCAACATTGACCATGGAATCATGCTAGTTTCAGTGTGATTTTAATGTCATAATTATGCGAGGTTCCTCATTCACACATTCATACAAATTGACAGCTCAACACAAAACAATATGCAACCAACCAAATTCAATACAACACAACTTTCACCGCCTGTGCATACCACACTGTTGATTTTGTATATTTGTATACATGCAATATTGTGTATGCATATGATGTTACATGCAATATTAGTAAAATTAAAAATGTCACCATATTTTCAAATAACTCCTATTCGTATATAATTGCTATTGCTATATGCAATAAACAAAATGTGATAAACTTTACTGTTTACCAACAAGCGCTGCATACTTGCTTTTGTACAACAGACTATAGCTTTAATCCCCATTGTTGTAACGATTAGTACGGTCCAGTAATTTCAATCTCAAAACAGTACGTGCAGGTAAATAGAGAACATCCCGAAGCTTGGAACTTGGTTTTCCTTCCAAAGGCCGTCTTTACTGACTTGACTCACTCATGAATTAACAAGGCAGTACGCCTTGTTAATTGGCGAATCTTAACTGCCTTGAATCACTCATCAGTTAACAGGGGATTAGGTCTTGGGGCGTGCAAACTACTATCATTTACCATCACCCACCAGTTATCTCCCCTTGTGGACATTTCCAAAATTGGAAATGTTTGGAAACATCATCTTTCCAAATTTGAAATGTCTTGGAAACATCATCTTTCCAAGACATTTCCAAGCTTGTAAATGTGGACTTTTTTTCCAATGAGCTCTATTTTCACAGCGGAAGCTAACGTGATATTAACAGCTCTTAAATATATTAATAAACACCGTAAATATAAACAACACATAATCTTTTCTGATTCTCTTTCGTGTCTTCAGGCTATTAAAAATATTTCTTGCAAACATCCACTTTTATTAGAAATTCTTGAATTGTATAAGGAGCTTGCTACTGGCCAATGCGACATCGTCTTTTATTGGTTACCCAGTCACGTTGACATTTCTGGGAACACAATGGCCGATCTTGCTGCCAAGGCAGCACTCAGCAAATCTGTGACACCACTTCTGATCCCATACTCAGATTACAAAGCTGCTAATAGATCTCACATCCGTGATCTGATGCAATAGAAGTGGGACACCCAAGTAGGTATCAATAAATTACATGAAATAAAACCTAATATTGGTAACACCTACTTGGGTTGTCAATCCAGATTCAAGAGATCATCATACGACGATGTCGTATTGGCCACACAAGATATACTCATGAGTACCTATTAAAAGGTGAGGATCCTCCGTTTTGTATCCCTTGTGATGAAAGAATCACGGTCAAGCATGTCTTGCTTGACTGTGTTGAATATTCCATCACAAGGGATAACTATTTCAAAGCACGAACCATGAAGGATCTTTTTACTAATATAAGTTCTCATTTCATTATTGCATTTTTAAAAGAATTAGACTTTTTAACTGATTTGTAAATAGATACATATTTTATTATTCGTAGTTTAGATTAGTAACTGAGATTGTTAGTGGCCCACCCTCGAAGGGGGTTGGAGTAGCGTAAAATTATTGTCCTCCTGAGAGGGTACGTAAGTCCCGAAACTCTCAAAGTAAATTTCAAACTTACCAGAATTTTTGTGATTTAAATTATGACTAAATTTGACTACAATCGCCGGCTGCTGAAGGGATGATGTAAATCCAACTAGGGTCCATGTAGGTAGCAAAGGTACTGTAAGGCCCCATGGTCCCTAATATGGTGATCTACCTTCA
The DNA here is from genome assembly GCF_003918875.1 of Haliotis rubra. Taxonomy (NCBI): domain Eukaryota; kingdom Metazoa; phylum Mollusca; class Gastropoda; order Lepetellida; family Haliotidae; genus Haliotis; species Haliotis rubra. Next base: position 121,307 of record NW_025765555.1, on the reverse strand, counting down.
GTTGCTGGTGATCTATAGCCCGTTCTTATATTGTATTATCCAAATAGTGCTATTAGTTTTAATTTTCCACACTAGTTTTAGTTGTAATTGTGATATTCTAGTTGTTTACTGTCCTTCGTCGACATATGTGTATACTATACATCTATTCCATTTCAATGTCAAATATGTTCTCGTCAGGATATGGCTGAAATATTGCCGATGTGACGTTAAATAATAACTCATTCACTCACTCTTATATGGCACTGTGGTCTCTCGTGATCTATTCTTATGATAGCATACTAGTTTTGAATTAAGAGCTGTGATATTCTAGTAGTTTTACTGATCTTTGATGACAGGATTTTACGTTATACTTTTATTGATTTGAATATTGCTATAAACTGTTCTCGTCACAATATGGCTGCAATATTGCCGATGTGACGTTACGTTTTAACTCACTCACTCACTCACCCAGCGAGTTCATTATTTTCAATTAACTGTTGGATTCTTATCAATTGTAGATGTAATGTGGCAAATGAATAATAGGGTAAGCTATGGTTATAACGAATTCAAATTTCACTTCGTTATAATTGTAGTTCATTATACACATTTCATCATATGCGTCAGTTCCCAAAACGAGTTTGTTTTGGTATGGATGCTTTTTAAAAGACGATGTCGCATTTGCCAGTTGCAAGATCATTATACAATTCATTTATTTCAATTAAAAGTGGATGTTTACATAAGAGATATTTTATAGCCTGAAGGCAAGAAAGAGAATCTGAAAATATAATATATTGTTTATATTTGGAGTGTCTGTTAAAATAATTAAACGCTGTTTTGTATAGCGTTTGCTTCTGCTGTGAAAATAGAGCTGTTATCAGGCAATCGAGAAGATATTGTTCTGGATTCAATGACAGTGGCACATGCCACCGCGCCACCATCTTTGGACCCATCTGTAAATAAGGATTTGAATGTATTATATTTATTTCCTTACTGACTAAATTATTGTTTATACTGTAATTCATTAGTTTCGGATTTTTTAAATGTGGTCAATGTTAGGTCACCTTAGGGCCTGAACATTTGCCAAGGTGGAGAAGAAAGAAGACAGGAAGAAGCTATATTTTCCAGCTCAATGCCGGCAGCAGAAATGAATGGTTTAATTCTTAGCCCAAAGAGGCGGAACAAGAGAAGTAGTTCTGTTCTATAAATCCTCATAAAGAGGATTGAAAACACAGTTAACTGCATGATTAGACTCGTTAAAAGAGTGTTTTGTTGTATACTGTAAGGATAATTGTATACGACGTTGGTTAAGTCATGGCTCATCTGCCTCAACATAGAGACTGTCATCAGGAGAAGTTAGACAAAGTCTTAGGCCTTGGTGGTGAATAGAATCCAATAGTTTTAGGTTGCTGTTGCAGGCTCCAACATATGCGATGGAGCCATAATCAAGTTTGGAGCGGACTAGTGATTTATATAGGTGTAGGAGGGTAGTATGATCCCCTCTCCACTTTGAATTAAAAAGTACTTTCAATAAATCCAGTGCCTTCAGGCATTTATTTTTAAGGGATTTAATAGAACTCGCTGGAAAACAAACAACACAGAAATGTGGGATAATTAACAATTGTATTTACAAATCACTTCTATGAAATTACAGCAGCAGTGCAAAATAGAGTGGAAGTACAAATTCAGTAACGAATCAAATGCACAAGCAGTATTATATAAAAGCAGTGATCAGAGCTATAAATACAACTTATTACTGTTGGCTGAGGATCATGGGCGAAAACTGATCTTCCTATAATTACTGGCCTTCGTGTTATTTAAGATGTAAGGTTAAATGCTTGAGGCAGGAACTGGATCCACTTATATTTAAAGCAAAGTTTCCTGAACTTTCTGTAGCTACTTAGGGGAGGCTATACTGGGATATTCTAGAATAGCCAAGGAATTTTCACACCAGGCTTGTGTCAAAATATAAACACAGTAACCAGCACATCAATGTTTGTACTGAATTTTCACAGAAACAATGTAACATAAATACAACACCTTTCTCCAGTGGCACTTAAGAGATGTTACGCCTGTGTTGTGTTTAGTTGCCTGCAGCAACTTCCGGATCCTGAATGCACTCTCGATGATGAGGAACCAGACCCACGTGGACGTCACCTGCTCCAACGGATTCTCCTACCTACCGAACACATCAGGCAAATGTTTCCATGACAACGTACCATTAGACATAGGACAGTGCATGCAGACCCTCTGGATTGGCCAGGTACAGTGACACCTGTTTGGGGACCTAACACATTTATCTGCACGCCCTTCAACATAGGCATCACATCATGTTTGACATGTTAACATACTCTAAAATATACTGATCGCCGTTAAAAAAACCTTACCATCATTTTAATTCAATCCAGGTTTATGCGTGAGAGAAATGTTTACCCTACTTCATTATGATAGATGCATGTACAAAGCACTGAAAATTATACATATTGCTTCAGTTCTGCAAAACATTTTACACGTCGCTCAAGTTGTTTTTCGACACAAACCTGCTCACTGTCTTCTTTACAAGTGCGAGTATTCAGGGCCCCTCTCCCTGCTACCCTGTCTAGTTGTTATGTAACACACACCTGCTGCCTGTCTTCTTTACAACAGGTGCGAGAATTCAGGACACCTCTCCCTGCTTCCCTGTCTAGTTGTTATGTAACACACACCTGCTCACTGTCTTCTTCACAAAAGGTGCAAGTATTCAGAACGCCTCTCCCTGCTTCCCTGTCTAGTTGTTATGTAACACACACCTGCTGCCTGTCTTCTTTACAACAGGTGCAAGTATTCAGGACACCTCTCCCTGCTTCCCTGTCAATTGTTATGTAACACACACCTGCTCATTCTTCTTCACAAAAGGTGCAAGTATTCAGAACGCCTCTCCCTGCTTCCCTGTCTAGTTGTTATGTAACACACACCTGCTCACTGTCTTCTTTACAATAGGTGCAAGTATTCAGGACACCTCTCCCTGCTTCTCTGTCTAGTTGTTATGTAACACACACCTGCTCACTATCTTCTTTACAATAGGTGCAAGTATTCAGAACGCCTCTCCCTGTTTCCCTGTCTAGTTGTTATGTAGCACACACCTGCTGCCTGTCTTCTTTACAATAGGTGCAAGTATTCAGAATGCCTCTCCCTGCTTCCCTGTCTACTTGTTATGTAACACACACCTGCTCACTGTCTTATTTACAACAGGTGCGAGTATTCAGGACACCTATCCCTGCTTCTCTGTCTAGTTGTTATGTAACACACACCTGCTCACTGTTTTCTTTACAATAGGTGCAAGTATTCAGGACACCTCTCCCTGCTTCTCTGTCTAGTTGTTATGTAGCACACACCTGCTGCCTGTCTTCTTTACAATAGGTGCAAGTATTCAGAACGCCTCTCCCTGTTTCCCTGTCTAGTTGTTATATAGCACACACCTGCTGCCTGTCTTCTTTACAATAGGTGCAAGTATTCAGAGCGCCTCTCCCTGCTTCCCCGACTAGTTGTTATGTAGCACACACCTGCTGCCTGTCTTCTTTACAATAGGTGCAAGTATTCAGAACGCCTATCGCTGCTACCCTGTCTAGTTGTTATGTAACACACACCTGCTCACTGTCTTCTTTACAATAGGTGCAAGTATTCAGGACGCCTCTCCCTGCTTCCCTGTCTAGTTGTTGTGTAACACACACCTGCTCACTGTCTTATTTACAACAGGTGCGAGTATTCAAAACGCCTCTCCCTGCTATCCTGTCTAGTTGTTATGTAAAACACACCTGCTCACTGTCTTCTTTACAACAGGTGCGAGTATTCAGAACGCCCCTCCCTGCTTCCCTGTCTAGTTGTTATGTAACACACACATGCTCACTGTCTTATTTACAACAGGTGCGAGTATTCAGAACGCTTCTCCCTGCTTCCCTGTCTAGTTGTTATGTAACACACACCTGCTCACTGTCTTCTTTACAAGTGCGAGTATTCAGGACACCTCTCCCTGCTTCCCTGTCTAGTTGTTATGTAGCACACACCTGCTCATCTTCTTCATTACAACAGATGCAAGAATTCAGGACGCCTCTCCCTGCTCCCCTGAACAGCGGTGCGGAGATTATCGTGGAGGCAGCCGCAGATGGAGTCAGCAAGTAGGTGTTAGTAAAGTGTATAATAATCAGCACTTTGATAGATGACTTTCTAAACATGTGAGTGTAGATGTTTTTGGTAACTGCTCTGCTTCGGTTGGGAGGGCTGGAACGTGATTGAGTGAATTGTGTTTGACGCTGGAACATGTCGTCCATGTACATGCAGCCTGTTAATAATGGGGAAGGGAAGTATAGGCAATGGTGCATGGTCAGAAATGACGGAATGGGTCTTCGGTCATCATGCTTGTTAGAGCTGGCTGTCCATTTCAGCTGACTTTGTTGATGCATTTCATCGAACCCCAACTGTATAGACCGATTGTTACTGGATGTCCAGCGATTACCACTCAATTGCATAGACCGATTCTTATCATGTCAATCACTGGATGTCCAGCGATTACCACCAAAACCATATCTTAAACTACTGCAAATAACAGACAACTTTCTGAGCGATAATGTCTGGTGAGTAATAATTATCTTCTTCAGCCCTGCAATATATCTGTTCACCAAGGATGACAGTAAAACGGTGTTTTATCTGACTGTTCGGTGGTCGCCCTATGCCATCGTCTACAATACTGATGAAGGGTCATGGGGAACTGAAGTGAAGTCTTCCAGCCATCTGCTCAAACCAAATGTGACGTCTATTCTCTCCATCAAGATGACAGAGACTCAGTTTCTGGTAGGTTCTGGCAGGATTTGTGAAAATACATACATGCAAATGGGGTGTAGCTGTAGCATCCTTTAATGAATTTAGTCAGTGAGGAAGATTCCCCGGGTGGGGAAACGAACCTGACTCTTCGGTGTGGAAGGTTTAACCAATGTGCTACCCAACCTTCACACTGAGCAAACTATCAAAGGTGTATATACATTTAGTCGAATAGTGTCAGCGTGATGAAACTGTATGGCCTCATGTTATAGTTCACAGGCCACTTTTATGAAACTGAATTGGTTCGTGTCTATTCCAGATATCCAGCGATAACGGCAGTCTGTTCCAGGCTCCAATAAGGTTACCTCTGCAAGAGGCCGTCACCCTTGAAATGGCCTTCACAGTCATCAAACGAGTGCAGATAAAATATCCATAAGTGGAAAATATACACTACAAATATTTTTCTGATTTTGATACGTTTGGTAATAACATTAAGCTTACATAATAGAAAACGCCTTTTGTAAAAATTCCTGATACCAAAGAAATGTTTTTTTGTTGACATAATCAAACGAGTGGAAATATATATAATTATGTTTTACAAATAATGTATTGATGCCGATACATTTAGGAAAAAAACCATGAATTCATTTTTGAACACGGAAATTTTTAATTGTCAGTTATTCTGAATCTTGTCATTATGAAACTAGCACAATTAAAATATTATTAACAAAAATAAATATACAATGAAAACAATGTGTTAGTATTAATATCTCCTCGTCAGAAACATGAAGTCAGTGAGCTTAAACTTGCATGATCTGTATTTCGGCTATATATTTTTTGTATCTATAAAATCTATTCAGTGATACAAGGTAACAAAGAGTAGCTTTCCCTGCTGGATTCACACGATCCCTACTAGTGTTGGCGGTTATTGACAAACTTAAGCAACGTGTTAAAAGAACACATGTTCTTCAATTAAAAAGGTGTAAAGCACATTTCTGTCCCCTGTCGTGATATTGCTGCATGTTGCTAATAAACGGCGTAAAATAAACTGACTCAGTGGATGAAAACGTGGTAAGAACTGGAAACAAGTGAAGCTTCATATGTTTTAACATTGTACAAGAAGATCAAATCACAGTCAGTTGTTTAATATGTGTGTCAGACATTGGCATTGTCAAATGCTCATGCTATATAAGAAAGATTCCACTTGTTTGTCCCCAACAGGTGCTCAGGGAATGCTTATTTGCTAATTAATCCACCAGTTCCTCAGCTAGTTTCCCCAAGTATCATTATAAGATTGAAATACTTCAATCTGAATAACATGGAGGAGGAATAGGAAGAAGTGCATTTCAGTATTTGAGGCCACTTGGCCAAGAGTAAAACATTTAAGACAATATTTTGTGGATGGACAGATGAAACAATATACTTAGTTCAAGTTACGCTTTAGAAATCTTGCAAAAGACTTCATTTATTGCTGTTAAAAGTTGTTGAATCCCGAACAATATCTTCTCGACTACCAAATAACAGCTCTATTTTCACAGCAGAAGCTAACGTGATATTAACAGCTATTAAATATATTAATAAACACCGTAAATATCTTTTCTGATTCTCTTTCGTGTCCTCAGGCTATAAAAAAACTTTGTTGTAAACATCCACTTTTATTAGAAAGTATTGAGTTGTATAATGAGCTTGCAACTGGCCAATGCGACATCGTCTTTTGTTGGTTGCCCACCCACGTTGGCATTTCTGGGAATACAATGGCCGATCTTGCTGCTAGGGCAGCACTCAATAAATCTGTGACACAACTTCTTATTCCATACTCTCATTACAAAGCAAGCATTAGAACCTACATCCGTGAACTGATGCAAAAGAAGTGGGACACCCAAGTAGGTATTAATAAGTTACATGAAATAAAACCTTATATTGGTTACACCTACTTGGGTTGTCAGTCCAGATTTGAAGAGATCATCATGCGACGATGTCGTATTGGCCACACAAGATATACTCATGAGTACCTATTGAAATGTGAGGATCCTCCGTTTTGTATCCCTTCTGATGAGAGAACCACGGTCAAGCATGTCCTGCTTGACTGTGTTGAATATTCCATCACAAGGGATAACTATTTCAAATCACGAACTATAAGAATCTTTTTAATAATGTGAGTTCTCTTTTTTATTGCATTTTTAAAAGACTTAGATTTGTTAAATGATTTGTAAATAGATAAATGGTATTTTAAACATGGTAGTATACATTAGCAACCGCGATTGTTAGTGACTGTATCCTCGAAGGGGTTAAAGTATAGTAAAATTATTGTCTTCCTGAGAGGGTACGTAATTCTCAAACTTAATTTTTGCTTACCCGATTTTTAAGCGTAGTATATTTGTTCCGTTAAAATTCGGCTAAAATCTTCCTACTATCGCCAACGGCTGAAGGGAGAGTTCAACAGGAAAGCAGCTGGATGTTTGAAGGATTCATATGTATTAACCAGATATATTATTTTATTGGTATATTCTCTGTCTTTTGTACATATTTCAATTATGACATCTTGTGGCACCACTGGGCCAAATTTGTTCCAAAGGGTGATGACACTCAGTGCATGTGCAGTTTGTTAATGGTCTCGACACATCAGGTGCGTGTTTTGATGTTCATTTTGTGATGCTAATATTGTTTTCAGAATTCACTCTAGGCTGTAGGCTATAATGGTCTTCGACAAATGAACTTGAATAATCACGTGCCTGTTCCCAACAAACATTGTTCTTCAATTTTTTTGCAAGGCTATCATAGCAGATTTATATATGGTTGCACAGCCTTCAGCATCAAACGAATGCAGCTCAAATATATAAGTAAAGATAAAAGTAACTGTTGTAGAAATACTAGGGAAAAAATACACATACCTAAAAAGGCTTTCATCACAGCGTTTCAGTGATCAATTCATACCTATGCAATGTCTACTGTTATTTTGCCATTAACATCCAATATAATCTGTTTCAGCAGAAACTCGACACTGACATTCATTGTTACACATCAGCTCTGTTACAGCTGTATCATCGCGAATCTTTATACGTCCATTTAGCTTTATTTGCACTTGCAAAGTGACATAAGGAGACGAGAGGGTAATGTATTTTCAGTTCAAAGCTTGAAACCTCGAGGCTCGTTTGATTGACTTAGACGATAATACTGAGCTACCAAGTCATGCTTTCTGTGTACTTAAACATGGAACAGCTCTCCATTTGCCATTTCCATACATATTCCAACAACTAACACACTGAATCCATCTATCGAAAGGCAGCGACAAGACGTTTATTATTAATGTACATGTCAGTGTAGTCGACTTTCACTTGTACTTTCCGCTTGTTTCTATTTCATTAAGTGAATCAATTTAAGAATTTCCCGGCATAGCAAATAGGTTCGTTGATTACTGATGGACAGAAGTCCATGAGGTGCTCATTATGTTCTGATGTTAATAGATTAACAACAGTTAGTCTATTGTAAACAGAAGCACTTTCCGCTTGGGTTGGCAAACTCAAAATTAGGTAATTTGGCCAAGACGTTTAACACATCGTGATCTAATATCATTCAATAACCCTGAAATCGCCAATTCCCTTCCACTGATTTACTCACCTGAACTTGAAATTAAGGACATAAGCGAGATCGATACAACTGTTTCATACTTAGATCTATGCATAAAGTGAGTGAGTGACAAAAAACACTTCAAAACGCTGTACGACAAAATGGATGATTTACATTTTCAAATAGTCAACTTCTCTTTCATGTCGAGCAATGTTCCAACAGCTCAAGCCTTTGGTGTTTATATTTCACAACCTTTGAGGTACAATGGAGCGTGAATCGAGGATTTCAAAGTGCGCCATACCATCATTGCTCAGAAGTTGTTTGATAAGGTTACAACAATCAAGGCCTCAGTAAAGCCACAAGGGGTGCGGCCTGCAAAAGTAAGAAGATTATTTGTCCACTCCACTGAATTAGAAACGGGGGACTGTATGCCCCACATTTTTGCTGAAGTAGTCTGGTTCAATACTAGCCATGAAACCCTCGGCTATTTGCCTCCTATCTCTGTGTGGTCGGCCAAGCAGCAAAACGCCCCTTTCTTACCTGTACAGAGAATTTTGTGTAGAGGGGCATGGGCGTTTGAAATGCACCAAAGCAGTAGTTTTTAGTTGCCTGTCAAGTGCATGTTCGTTCCTTTGTATAGTTGCATTGTGTACTGTACCTACTGTCATGTCATGGAAACTATTAAATTCGTGTACATATTTTGATTGTAGAATTTGTAATACGGTCGATGATTGTAATATATCAGTATAGCTTCAGCTCTTGTGCAGAAGTTGGGTTTATATTCTGATCTTATTGTGTTACTGAGTATATATCAGCGGTTGTAGAGTACTAGTGTTTGTTGGTGTATGCTATATGTCTACTGTATAATGTGTTCCTGTTTGTATTTTGTTGCTTTGGAAAATATAATTCTCTTCTTGAACAATAATTCACGAACATGTTGTCCTTCTTTGTACAGGTATGTGTAATGTGCATAAGCACTGCCAGTTAGTGTATGTATCACGTTAAGAAATATAACAAACGGAAACCGAATGGGTAACTAGTACTAAAACCCAATGGACCTCACCGGCTTCAGTTTTCCGTAATCTTACCATAAATTTCCCTTTACAAAACGTAAAGGAGACTTCCCGGTTTCCGAAAATTAATTCATTTTTATGTGACAATATTCTTTATTTGAATCCTGATATATAATCTTGGTGGGCAAATCACTGAAGCTGAATAATCATCTCGACAATAGATTTCTGTGAAGTTGTGATCCCTATGAAATAAGATCCCCCGATCGTATTCAACATGTCACATAGTATCACATACCCATAAACACTCTTATCATCAGGTTTCTCATTTCATTTATCAGAACATATAAAATATACAACAAAAACATGCACATAAGTACACATTTCAATAGCCAGTTAATGGAAAACTGCGTCACAATACTCATGCCACAAGATTACACAATCTACGATTTAAATGGACGTTCAGCACTTCATCTTTTTGCGAGGTGGTTTTGGTATCTTTAGCGTTAACAGTGCCGTGGCAGGTTTTCTGGGAGCAGTTAAAATGGATAGATTCACCTCCTCTTCTCTTGATTGTGAACTTTAATTCGTAAAATTAGATACTGGTCACCTCTTCCACGGGAAATGAACTTGACCTTCACTTGTTAGTTAGCCATCGTGACAGACGTAATCATCGACCATACACGTCATTATATACTAATGGTAAAAAGTGTCCACTAAATTCTAAAAACAGCAAATCCAAGACCACAGTTCATGAACACCGTCCATATGGAGAGGGCTAATTAATGCCACCCACCAGGAGGAAATTTCACAGTGAGCAGTATGATCACTTGCCCCTGAACACTAATCCTTCCTAATCCATTGTAATAACTCTAGGGTGGTGGGTAAGTGAGAATAAACCATCTAAACTAAGGGGAAACTCTGTCAATTTCGGGAAACCTACATTACCTAAGATCCACTAGGTTTCCGCAAGAACGGAAACTAAGTTATTTTTGCTATGAATGTTTCAGCGAACTGAACCTAAATGGAAACTCCCAATGACAGTTTCAGTTGTAGAAACATGACGGAAACCTACACTTGTTAGTTTCAGTTTTCTAAACTGAGCGGAAACTCTCATTGTCTGTTTCCGGATACTGAAACCTAGCGGAAACCAACATTACCCAGTATCCATTAGGTTTCCGCAAGAACGGAAACTAAGTTATTTTTGCTGTGATCATATCCACTGGAGGATCCTGATTGTTCATATCGTGAATGAGCTTGACACAGTCAGTTTAATTGGAAACAACACCAGTATACAACATGCCGTTCTTAACAGATTTGATCACTGCATCTGAGCCGGTTTACATTGGTCATGTTCCAAGCAGATCATCTGTATCTTAGCTCAAACATGGCAATATGTCATGCCTCGCTTGGAGAAATATGTGGTTTGGAGGATTTAAACATGGCAGGACCTGTATGACAGACCCATGGGCAGCTCATTCAGCTTGCAGCAATATCTTTCATGGGCACCTCTGGTCTCTCTACACACCAGTCTGTGCCAGTTTGATGTCAGGAGTGTTAGTAATATAACTAGTGTATGTCCAACATTAGTTGCTAGGTTCACCCCGGGTAGAGCAACGTGTCAGGTCTGCCTCTCTACACACCAATCTATACCAGTTTGTTACTTGCTAGGTTCACCCCGGGTAGAGCAGCGTGTCAGGTCTGCCTCTCTACACACCAATCTATACCAGTTTGTTACTTGCTAGGTTCACCCCGGGAAGAGCAACGTGTCAGGTCTGCCTCTCTACACACCAATCTATACCAGTTTGTTACTTGCTAGGTTCACCACGGGTAGAGCAACGTGTCAGGTCTGTTGATGTCGGGAGTGTTAGTCATATAACTATGTGCTTCATGAGTTCATATATCAATGTGAACATTTCTTTTGTTTACATTAAATGTCATAGTCTCATGAAGGGAAGCTACTTTTTAATCAACGTTCGAAAGTCAAAGCATTACAGACGTAACATTTCACGTTGGTTGACAACGATATCACGTGCGGTTACAGGACGCACGATTAGTACCGACAGTCAGAACGTGACACACAACGTTATACACAACAAACGTGACACACGTTGTATGGATGATCAGCACTTGTCAAATCCGACCTGAAGCTTATGCCAAGCTCTGAGTTTGTCCACTCCTACAAATCCCACCCTGGCGAAAGGGGCTCGCATTTTGTTGGACATCAGGAAGGAGCCGTCGAGGTATGTCTGTGAACAGAATGAAAACCAGACATTTCAGGAGTAAGCAGCATAGCTGAGTAGGCAGATATCGCGACACCGGGTGTTTTGATGATCATGGTGCTTGAACAAATATCTGTTACCGCCACACTATATTTCATTCATTCACTCACTCACCCACTCACCCAGACACTCACTCAGTCACGTTTCACCTGAGAGGGTACGTAAGTCCCCAAACATTTCAAGTAAATTTACGTCTACCAGGTTTTAATCGTAGTCTTTTTAATGTACAGCTAATTCTCAGCATAAACGCCAATGGCTGAGGAGATTGTGTAAATCCAGGTAGGGTCCATGCAGGTAGCAAAAGTAATGTAAGTCCCCATGGGTCCTAGTACGGTGATTTACCTTCAGTTGTTGGCGATCAATAGCCCATTTTTATATTGTATTGTCCAAATATAATTTTCTACTTTTACATATATATGCTAGCTTGTTTTACCTCATTGTGATAACCCATTATGAATTTCGAACTAGTCACGATATGGCTGAAATATTGCCGATGTGACTTTAAATCTTAACTCACTCACTCACTCACGTTTCAGTGTTATATAATCAATCAAATACCCTGAAAATACACACCTGAAATATATCGATGCCAATCTTGACGTCTACTGTGAAGTGTTCGTTGTCTTTTGGACTCCACCCTGGAGAACGCTCTTCACGACCATATCCAGACCTTCTCAGATTGGTGTTGAATACTACCTCGGGTTTTCGCTTCCACAACCTCAGACACGCTATGTATATGCGGGAATGTGAGTCTGGATTCCCGAGAAATATGTGGGGTCTGCAAAATGTGAATATATCTTAAGTGAAATATGACTATGTCTCGTATGTTAAGATATATCATACATTTACAGTATTTTGTATGGTTTGATAAACATGGTTGGCTTTTAATACAATTGCTAACCGTAGAAACAGGCATACAGGTGATTGCATCCCTTCAATTAATAATTCATATGTTTTAACGAAACAAATCCCATAACCCTGTCGGGGTGAAGGTCTTTGTGGAGCGTGAGCGTTAATGAGTGGGTGTGAACACAGATCTAGTTATTTCATTTAGGTATTTAGTTTTATCAAAACATATAGGTGTGGATTCCTGAAGCAACCTTGTCGCAATATCGCCCCTACAAAATCAAGCAACACGTGTGACAATGCGACAATGCTACATTTTGGCCATTTGTCGCATTGTCACTATGTCGAATATTCTTGCTTTGAATAATATATTTTTTTATTCAGCCAAATGGCGACAATTTTCAAAGTCAACATATATCGTGTTCTTGCATTGTCGCCCATTTTATTTATGCAAAAACCGTTAGAATGTTCGATACTGCCAAAAGAAAAAAACGACAATGCCCTTTCTCGGATTTCCTGTATAGATGACGTGTAATGTGAAGTTAAGAAGGCAATGCGCACTTAGAAATATTCTGCCCACCATACGGGCATTGTGAACCATCTTTGGCACTCTAGAAGCAGCACGAGTCGTGGTGGTGCACAAAGACAACTATGAGAGGTAGGATTGTTTACAAAGAGGCTGCCAGTGGAAGGCGAAGACGACAGACTGACATTTGGCAGAATATTGGATGGTTAGTTCCTGCTTTCTGCTCCCTTGTCTGCCGGCTCCCTCCCTGTCTGCCGGCTTCCTCCCTGTCTGCCGGCTCCCTCCATGGCTGCCGCCTCCCTCCCTCGCTGCCTCCCTCCTGCGGTACTGAAGATCAGGATCCTGTCGGCTCCCAAACTCGTGTATCTGCTACAAGAGCGGCCGAGAACGGTCGCCGAGCCTTCGAAACGGCAGTCATAGCATCCCGAAACGGCATGCAAATCGTCAGTCATCGGCATTCTTCGCCTCGCAGCCTCGCTTTCAGTCAAGAAACATGGCGGCGCGGGAAGAAGAAAAGCCTTTGGTAACCTGTTTTTCGTCACTATGAGTGTAATCTTGAAAAACTTATATCGGGATGTAGCGCATAAACCCCCTATTGTAGTAAGCTTCAAATCTATGTTCATACTTCTCCGTGTTAGGCTTGCAATTCCGCACAATGTGGTCCCTCGTTCGACCGAAGGCGTTTTTTTGTTGACATGTCGTGCTGATGTTTCTCTTCAGTTTTGTAAAAAAAGACTCATGGCCTCACGATTTCAACGTAAAGATATTTTTGTGATTGAAAAAGTTGCTAAAACGTCTTCATTATCAGTGAATTGCGTATGTAGGTGATCATTTTCACTTTGACTTCCCAAATTGCATTTTTTTATTTCTCAAACTTGTATTCACAGATTTCTGAGGAAGACGTGTCAATCCTCTCGCCCATCTTATTTGACGGTCCAGTTGTCCGGGTCCCTGAAACGCCTTCCAATTCTCAGGAAGCACTTATGCCTGAAACCCCATGTACTTCTCAGGTAAAAAGAATTTTTAGTAATGTATCCTTTTTTAATGCAATATGATCTATTTAGTCTACAGGATTACAAAAACTTTGGTCATTTTACTGTACATAATTGGTTAAAATTCAATGCTTTCAATTGGTTTATCTTCTTCTTTTTTTAAATTTCAATGACTTATATTTCATTATAATAATATTCAACCGTTTTATTTTCAGAGAGATGCCTCTGCATCAAGTATGTTTGTCCCCGAGACGCCAGCTTCACAACTTCCAAATCTGGAAAACTGTGGTAAGCATTTTCATTTAAAGTCATTTGAGTGTCTAAATGTCCCAATGGATTACATCTTGTACTTATATTGCACAAGTATTCAGTAATGTTCATGTCAATTGACATGGTGAAAGCGGTGTGTGTGTGTGTGAGTTCATCAGACATAATTTTGCTAGTTTGTATGTTTGTATAACACCCCTTCACACCATATGTATCGTCAAGTTGTCAGACGAAGATCTTTAAGTTTCATCTTACTGTTATGAAGTCATTAAAGGAATTTTTTTCTTTCAGATATTTCTGTGATTCTGAACCTTCCAGAAATTCCAACGTTTGAATGTATGCCGTGTAAAAAGAAGTTTAAAAATCGGGCGACATTGCGATCTCATCAGAGAAGGAAACATGAACTTGATTTTAATATCAGCTGTGAATTGTGTAACATGTCCTTCTTCAATACAGAGTTATTGAAGGAACATAGAGCCAAGTTACATAAGCAGAAGGGTCTTTGTCGCTGCAAAACCTGTTTCAAAGTGTTGAACAGCTACAGAGGCATGCGAGAGCACGTGAAATCTCATTCTGAGGAAGTGCACAAATGTACAGAATGTGATAAATTCTTCAATTCCAAGCAGGCTTTGAGGAGACACATGAAAACACATGATAAAGAATTTATTTGTGAACTGTGTGACAAACAGTTTGCAACCAAATTTCAGTTAAAGGTACATGGTTCTGTACATCAGGTGAACCCTGAGATGTACCGATGTGACCAGTGTCAGTACCAGAGCAGATGGTACTCCTGTGTGAAGAGAGATGTCACAAAAGTACATTGTAGGTCACGACCATTTATTTGTGACAACTGTGGGCATTCCTTCAAAGACAAGTACAACTTGAAGAGGCACATCTCTAATGTCAAGTGCAATGTACCCAAAATGAACAAACAATGGGAGGACCTATAAGTAAAAACCAGCTGCAACTGTATCAATCTCAACTGTGATTCTTAGCATTCTCTATGTTTTCATAATTTCATCCACATTAAGATCTCATGTTGAAACACAATTTTCATTATACATTGTATTCATAATATCTTCCACCTCATCAAACAGTATTTTTAGATGGAGGATCTAGATTATTGATGACAAAGTATTTTGGGGAGTTTGCCCCAGTGCTACATAATATTTTACTTGTTTATCCTGTGATCTTTTTAGTAGCAATTGGCACTTTGTTCAGTAGTTTAGTGAACTATTTTGTTTGGAGATTTAACATGTGAACCTGCCAAACAGGCAGCTTCTATATTTATTTACTTGTTGATGCCATGGCTAATGCAATGAACATTTCACATTTATACATAATTCCTGCCAACTCACAACATGAATCTCAAAGATAGTGGAAGAATGTGCCAAAACAATGTACACAATATTTTTCCTGGAAGTATTTTTGGGATGTTGTCACGGCCAATCACAATGTTTTCTTTTATCATGTGATATCTGTAGTTGTATTAGCACTTTGTTTAGTAGGGTAGTGGATTATTTTGTTTGGAGATTTAACATGTGAACTTGCCATGGCATGACTTTTTTATTGGCAGCTTCTGTATTTTTCCACTTGTTGATGCTTTAACATTTCCTATTTATTCCTAATACCTTCCACCTCATAACTACAAAGATCTCAAATATTGTTGATGAATGTGCCAAAACCATGTCTGTTATTTTTTAACTGAAACTGTTTTTCCATTTATTTCATTTGTCTCAGATAGTCAAATAATTTTGAAGTAGGTTGTAGATTGTAGATTTAAGATGCATGTTTCTAAGAAGATGATTATTTTTACTGTTTGTGCAGTAGAAATAGATCTATTTTGTTTGCATATCAGGAAAATTGTTTATAAGTTTCTTGATTTCCATGTACCTCAAACTATGCAATGCAATCCCATTACCTCTTTAGAAATTAACCCATAATAATGCAAGTGAACACTTTGCACACTGTAAGAGAAAGAGAAATATACAAGATGTGAAAGTCAATATATTTGTTTATTAACAATTGTACAAGATGAGTTTTACCCAACACAGTATACATATATATATACATACATTCATTCTGACCACAAAGCTATATTACTTTTGTGAACAATATTTTAACTCAAATGTCGATGAAAAGTAATAAGCCAGTTGTTACATATCAACTTCATGCTCAAAGGTTATTAACATATCATTCTAATCTGTTACTATGAATAATGTATGAATGCATATTTTGATTCCATTTACCATGATAATGTTACTGGACATTGTAATGAAATAGAAATATTGATCATGTTTTGAATAACTCAGCACATTCCTGTTTGTACAAAAATAAAGCTTAAATTGAGGTACAAATATGTCTCCGTCTTTGTTCGTGGAGGTCTTAAGAGGTCTCCTGATTTGGACTTGAAACGGAAATCCCTGCCCTAATCAGTGGATTGAGTTTGCATTCATTCACTTTATGGTAATGTCGCACACCCACAGCCCCTCTTCCTGGCTCATGTGGTGTGGTTAATCCTTTCGGTTCCTTTCTTGTCAGTCTCCTCCTTTCCCATGAATCGAACAAGTGGTTCTACAATAAAAATGACAAAGTAAAAATGAAATCAAGACAGTGTTGAGATTCACACTACATAAAACAACCATACATGTACATTAAACATGTGATGTGATATAATGTTTAACACTGCTTTCAAGAGCATTTCTATTCTATCATTGTGGCTAGTATTATTGTAAGAAGAAATCCTGAGGTGAAAAATTTGTAGAATCTCTCGGCTTCAAACCGAAATGTGCCAAACACTGCATCATTACATTACAGTTACAACGTAATGTGTTGATATCAATGATGTTATGAAGGTTTTATGATGATAACAGTGTACTTGATTACATTACCTGAATTCTTATCTGATGGATGAATGCAGGTGGATCTTGGGGTGGTGGAAGGGGACCGACATCTCTCCCCAACAGCTGCTGGGGGTAAACTGGAGCACTAGACAGTCGTGCTGAGAAGCCTCTGAATATGATGAAGGAAAATAGTTATGAACAAAATATTACACTTATACTCTAAATCTGATTATATGCTCAGCTATTAAACATGAGCTTTTAGCTCATTGATTTTAAATAAATTATTATTTGAAACATTTTACACTTAGGAACTAAATTCACAAATTTCCATTTTTAGGCATTATTTATTCAGAAAAGTGCACTTTCTGAAATGTAGAACAGATATTTTAGTTGATTTTATTCAATATATGGTTTGTTACCTAGTTGGGTCGTGTCTTACAATACACTCTCCACATATCTTTGCCATGTTCACCTCCAAGTCAACACAGCTCGGAACTCCATTCTTGGCTCCGGGCATGGTTGCCAGACATGAATACAGGCTTTCACATGGCTGGCTCCCAAGCGCCCTATTGTTATAGGTTCTTCTACGAGTGATGGCATACATCATGAAGTCTGTATCTATAGTGGCCACTGTTGACTCCAATAAGGAAGTCGAATATCCCATAATGTGTGATCCTGGAGGGGGAACGAGGAGAAATCGACCAATGACAACAAGTAGTCTCGGTACCTGAAGTAAACAATATTAATTAATATCTGAAAACTGTTATTGAAAACTATCATTAGATAATATTAGAACTGTAAATTATAAATCCAAACAGATTTCTCACACAACATTATATGTTAAGAGATGTGCCATAATGCCTTTTAAATTCTCCATCCATGCTTAATGCATCTTTTATACATCCTTTTTAAGTACCATATAAAGTGACTACAAGATTCAATTGTACATAGAAAATTACTCAGTAACTTACTGAAGTTTCATACGACACCTCTCTACAGCGGATATCCCAGGCTCGTCACAGGATTCAAACCACTCTCTCACCTGGAAG
The DNA here is from genome assembly GCF_003918875.1 of Haliotis rubra. Lineage (NCBI taxonomy): Eukaryota > Metazoa > Mollusca > Gastropoda > Lepetellida > Haliotidae > Haliotis > Haliotis rubra. Next base: position 103,155 of record NW_025765555.1, on the reverse strand, counting down.
AATATTGTACATGTAGTGAATGATATGTCATTTGGCTTATCTTCATGGACTAAGGGTCACATATTACTTATATAAAATCATAAAAAATATCAGTACAAAAATAATAAAATAACCCTCAGATCTCAAATCATGCTACATCATCTCACAATATCATTATAGTAGCATGAAAATTTAAATATATGTATTTTTTTCCAAGATAAAAACTTTGAGGCAGATCCAAGTATGAAAATGAGAGAACACTACATGATAAGTTCACATTCCCTTAAAACAAAATAATCTGTACACTTACATATTTGCATAACTTTGCGGAGTCCTGGTATCCCCTTTCTTCAAGTTCCATCTGTACACCCTGTGAGAATGTTATCCTTGCATAGTCTGACGACTGCATATTCAGTTGTTGCTCCATCATGCCAGGCTTCAATGCTGTCTTGCGACTATTTGCAACTTCAATGAAATGCGACCTCGATGATTTCCCCAGATTTCCCTTGCAAATAGCAGATCTGTGTCTTGTGAGTAGATGGTGGGTATCAATCTTCTTTACCTCCAGTTGCTGCCTTGTTTGTGAATATTCCGGAATGTAAAACCAGTCAATACGTCTTGTAGCATCAACTTCTTGTATGACCATGCCATGCTGAATTTTGGAATTCTTTTGCCATTCTTCCTTGACTCTCTCGAAAGTCCACTGAGCATAAGAAGCATTCAGTGCCGCTTTTGGATAGATATTACTTTGCAATACTTGAGCAGATAGGACAGTCAGTGATGGTATTGTCTTCTTGCCATTCTGAGCAACTATGGTTCCTTCCAGACTCAAAAGTTTCTTTAGTCGACACAGCACAATGTCCATGTCCATTTGGTACTTAAAGAATCGTGCAACAACCTTCAATTCGGGAATCTTCAATTTTGAAAGTTTGTCACATTGCATCAGAACTACCTTGATTTCATCAACAGTTTTGTCTTTCCGGCTATCAAACCCATTTCAAAGATCGACGAGAAGATCAACATAATGTTGGTGAGTGATTTGGATGTTCTTCTCTGCATTCGACTCCTCTCTGTTGTATTGCTGCTGGTCTTGATCATGATCATCTACTTCAGTACCAGAATGTTCAGCTTCCAGATGTTCTTCAGCTGTATGCAGATGAACTTCTTCAAGGCATATTGCATCTTCCTGACAGGCCTCGGGCGAAACATTTTGTTCTTGAATTGGCTTCACTCTGTCGCCTTTTTTAAGATATGCCATACATGTTTTTGGTGGAGTGTTCCTGTTCTTTTTGATGATCTCTTCATCCCAGAACTCAGCAATGATGGCTGTCTTCTGCATTTTGGGGACCTTATGACAGTGTTGCTTCTGTACCAGAAGCAATGTTTGAGGCTTTCCAAATAGGTCTTCCCTCACAAGTTTCATAAACTGACCATCAAAGGAGACACAGGGAACATGCATTCCAATTTTATGAAGTTTTCTCGGGTATCTTCCAATATTGACTGCATGACTGTCATTGAAAGGCTGTATCCTTTCAGGAAGTAGCAAATAGGAGCTCCTATTACTTGACTCCTGCTCCTGATCCTGTCAGTGTCTGAGGCAACCAAGGTGACAACTTCTGTGGCTTTTCTTCTCAGCAGTTGGTAAATCTTCTTGTTGTTGGCAGAAACTGTTTCCATTGTTGAAAGTGCCAGCTTCATGTCCCATTGTTTGTGTATCCCTGGGGGAATACTGACCTGGGAGTCTGCCAATACATGGGTTGTGAAAGTGTCCTAGCTGCTTTCCACTTCCTTAGACTCAAATGCACTGACAGATGAAACCCGAGCAAGTAACTTGCAATTATGGGACACTGCATTCTTGATTTTCAAACTCAGTAGTTTGGAAGTTTCAGACAGTTTCGTTGGTACCTTGTCTTTTGCATTACCATAGACTTCCTTAATGCAAGCTACTGCCATGCTCCAAGTGTCAAGGTCTTTCGAGACTCTGAAAATTATTGTTTCATCACTCTTGTAGGAACCAAAATAGCAGTTCTCCACGTCCAATGCCATCATTTCTGCCTGTACCTGAAGGTAATATCTGGCTTGTATTCCAGTGTGGAGCCTCCCCGTATAAGGGCTCTTAACTTCGAGTACTGCCTCCACTTTTCCGGTTTGTATATTTGTAACTATTCCAACATTGGAACACTTCCGGCCTTAACTTGGAAACAACCAGCTTCGTAAATTGCACAATCAGGCAGAAAACTAGGAATAAATCTTGTGCAGAATGTGGCAAGGGCATCTGGCTCATGCTTCTCGCCATGTCTTATGGCATCCTGTACTTCCTGAGTGAATTCTGGAACTTCCTTTCCTCTCAATTTCTGCAGAAAGTGTTCCCGTTGTGTCTTTAGTCCATCCGCTCCTACAGCTGCGAAAATCGTGCTTCCTGTGACGTTTACTTCCTTTCGGAATGAGAACCAGGCCTTACTTCTGTGCTTCACATATTGTGTCCCTTCACGTAACAGGAAAACTGCTAGCTCCTCTTTCCTTTCATTGCCACTGTCCATGAGACTGTCAATGTCATGGAGGGCATAGAAAGTTGGCAAATTAAAAACAGACAAAAAGGCGATTCCAGAAAAAGTGATTGTTTCCTATGCAATGTGGCAAGGATCTTCACAAGTTTATTTCTCCAATTGCGACCAGTTTCCAAGCACTCTCAAAGTTCTACTTGAGCTGCTATTACCAGCTGTATAACAAAACAGTACCGTGAGTTTTTGTAGTCTTCTCCACCCAATTTCTTCAATCTGTCAAGAGCATTATTCTTCTTATCAAGTTCTTCATTCAGTTTTATTGATTTTTCACTTAGGAGGGTCATATTCCACCGAAGTTCACTTTCTTGTGATATGGTCTGAGACTCCTCGACAAGCTGACAGGTTATTGCAATCAATTTTTGTTCTTCTGCATAAGTTTCCCTTCTTTTTTGTAAAGTTATGCCATCTTCTTCCATTCCGAGGAGATCAATATCTCCCTTTTCATCTTTGAGTCCAGGGGTGATTTTCTTTCCATCCAAAGACAGACATACACTGCTTTCTTGTACAGAGGTAGAATTTGCAACCTTAGCCGCAATTTTACCAGAAAAACCAGGAGGAAGTGTTTTGGGCCATTCTCCATCATACGGATCAAATTTTCTTCATCTGGGACAGCTAAAATAATGTCTGATTTTTCTGTATCAAGAAATCCACGTTTGCACTCTTCTGTCAAAATACTTCCAATTGATTTCCAGCCGCTTAACAATCGGAGAGCCATCCCTCCACATTTTGTTAGGAGAAGCTTCCAGAAACATTTGGACTGCCATGAGAATCTCATTTGAGTCAATGATTCTACACTCAGAGCATTTACAGTGTCTGATATTATTTGAAAGGTAAGACCTTCAAGGTCAAGTCTACCCGACACTATAACTTCCAACAGTTTTTCTAAGAAGTCTCCTCTACCTATATCCATTAATTTTGCATGTGCTGCTTCACACAAGGCGGAGAGATAGTCAATGTCACAATGTTTTGATTGTGTTTCATTGCTAGCAATGTTACCTCTTACAGTGTGGGTGCCAGTCCGCAAACATTCTGTTCCACATTTCTCACATAGGCGATCAGAACTGTAGTTGTGAATGCATGATTTTGAGGCTGCATCACACTTTCCACATTTATCACACAATGTCAGTCCACTTACTTCATGGTCTGAACAGGTCTGATTAAGTGAAATGCTGTTAGGGGTGTTATTTTCCTTAATTGGAGACAAAGGAATTCCCCATGAATCACTGCAATGCTTCTTGACAGGGGTGCTGTGATCTACTTCGATCTCTTTGGAGTCAGCACTGGTATTTTCTTTGTCAGAAGGGAGTTCTCTTGGCGCGGAGGCATTGTTACCTACGCCTTTTTTTCTCTTTAATGTTAGTCTGTATTTATGCCTTCCCATCTTCAAAACTGAAATGAAATACATAAAAATAGTTACTTGTTCCAACGAAAATCTTATCAAAGAAAAGCTATTTTACGCAGAGGTTGATAATCAAATTATCCCCCAGGGCCAGTGTATTGATACCACAATTGATGTGTTTTTACTCTTGAATAACTAATAGCTAAGCTTAAATAAAATCTTGATTTTTGCTGTCGATTTTTTTATTTTACTTATCTATGATCAGTAAGACAAAAGCAAACTTTGAACCCTGTTAAACCTTTCGATATTCATCTAAACGGAAATTGCTAAAAACTGTTGTGATTGGTCTGTTCCCTTATGTTCTGGTGATAATTCTTATAACAAAGTTTCATTAATGGAAGCCTATATTTGTTGTCGTTGTATTCGAGTCCCTTGAGTAAATACACAAATATGATTTATAATTTTTAAACATCTTGACATAATAAGTAAATTATTAACCGACCGCATCGCGGCTCTCGGCTAGTAAAATATTAAATTGATGTTAACAGTAACTGTTTACAACAAATCTCCATTCTATTGTACATTATCGTATTCAAAGTAAAAGTATTTTAAAGCTTGCGTATGATATCGCGTCCATGAGTTGAAGGAATTACCCACATCGTCTCTATTAGCTGTAAGAAACGCGAATAATGTAACAAAAACTTAATCAAGACTTGAGTCAAGTCCAACAAAAAACGGCCTTCGGTCGAACGAGGGACCACATTGTGCGGGATTGCAAGCCTAACACGGAGAAGTATGAACATAGATTTGAAGCTTACTACAATAGGGGTTTATGCGCTACATCCCGATATAAGTTTTTCAAGATTACACTCAAAGTGACGAAAAACATTACTTACCAAAACCTGTTCGTCTTCCCGCGCCGCCATGTTTCTAGACTGAAAGCGAGGCTGCGAGGCGAAGAATGCCGATGACTGACGATTTGCGTGCCGTTTCGGGATGCTATGACTGCCGTTTCGAAGGCCCGGCGGCCGTTCTCGGCCGCTCTTGTAGCAGATACACGAGTTTGGTTTCCATTTCAAACGATTAGTTAGCAATTACGGAGGCGTTCGTTTCGGTTTTAGAGGATATTGTTGCAATTTTGGAAGTTTATTTTCCTATTTTGGTGATATGTGGTCTGTTTTGGTGTATATGAGTTCAGTTTTGATGATTTGTTCGCCGTTTGTATGGTAGGCCTGAGACAGACCTCATCACTGGAGAAAGAGCGATATAGCAAGTCATCGCCAATCTTCCACATGCTCAATCTTGTAACAATTTATGACCTAGATATGCATTTATACAACTATGTAAACCAATCTTCCTTCTTAACGAAGGCTGAGTGGTCTATACTGGTTAAAGAAAGAATACTTAAAGCTGAGGATACATATGTTGCTTCTGTAACAAGGTTGAGACTTAACCTTGAAAGATATCAGACTATAAGATATCCTAAAATGTTCACAGACTATGGTCTGCATGTTTATAAAATGCCAGAATGTTGAGTGTGAGTGTGAGTGTGGCATAGTTGCCTATGATATTGCAAAACATGTATTTCTACACTGTACTCTCATACAAAGTAGTAGAAACGCTTTGATTGAGTCACTAGTTGGCATGCTAGATGTTGACACTTTTGTCAGTTTATGGAATGATGAAGACCTATTTGTCTCATTTATGCTCGGTGGTCTACCAAATGTATATGCTCAAGAGCTTGAACAAGAAATGTGGTTTAAATGTTTAAAACTAATCGCAAGCTCTGTAAAACTCTGGCTACATCAACTAAAATACCTATTCTAATTTTGATTATCACACTCTGTAACCTGTAAATACATATATATAACCTATGTTACAACCTGCTGTATCTTCGACTTCGGATGAAAATAAAGATTATCTATCTATCTATCTATCTATCTATATATCTATCTATGACTAACAATCTGTTTAGCTGTCCTTATGGACATACGACAAACAATTTTGACGCATCTGACAAGTTTCTGACAAGTGGTGAAAAATATGATGAAAATTTATATTGTCATGCCCTAAGATTCCGAGCAAAGATATTTTGTACTATCAGTCGTCCTCTCCACTCTATGTATTCTTCACCAGCTGGTCGATTTGCAAAGCAACTCTTGTGTAGCAACGTGTGTGCGTGCATGTGTGTTTGTGCGTGTTGGTTTGCAGATACAAATTAGGACTAGTCAACTTCACAACACAGGGAAGTAAAGGAGTAATATCGGGTGTTATTTGCCTCTGTGTTAGTTGAACAGATTCAGGACAAGTCTGGTCAAGTACACTCGATGACGATTTGTAATGACCCCTGGGGTTCAAACTCTGACGTTCGTTCATATATGTACAACTTTCGTAGACACGATATGGCTTAAATACTGCTGATGAGACTATTAATTACACTCACTCACTCACTCACTCACTCACGCACCCAAACTCTGACATGGTGCAGCATGCATCAGCTTTACCCTACAGCTACTCACGTCATTCTGTCCTGTTATACACTAGAAAAGTCAGTACAGGTGACATCGGAGTGAATATAGACCTTTAACCATTCAGCTTTTCTTTGAAACTTACCTTAGTTGGGGCTTTTTGAGGTTCATTTGCGCCAGCTCCCAAGTCACTCGCATCCCAGTCTGGAGATAGAATCCCAGATCCATTACGTGTCCTTCCTTCATGGACTATAGGAATACAAACACATGCCATAACATATATATACTGAGCCACAAAACAAACGTCGCCTATTAAAACCAAATGCAAAATTTTGTTCTTACAAGGTGCTGTTTTTATATATGACTGTACCGTTTTGTTAACATGTTTTTCAATAACAATTGACAGTTATTACCAAAATCAGTGTGTTTTCTGTTGAAAAAGCAAATCGACAAAGCATATATATAACATACCATAAACCAATATTAATAGATTATGATAGGCGTAAACGCATACTAATACACATGAAGGTGTACACAGCTATTGCACGCAGAAATAGTCCATGACTGACAAATACATACATATTGTCATACACGGTATTTTCATTGGTAACTACAAAACCTACTGCATGTATTTATAGTACAAACTGACCCTGTTTGGCAAAGTGTCCTCGTAGTTCTCTCTGATGTGTGGGACGCACCGTACTTTCATTAATTCCCAGGATTTTCCTCTGCGACACCGGAAGTGACCTGGACAGTGTCTGTGCAAGGTGTGAGAAGCAATGACGTCACTGTCGGAGTCTTCAGTACGTCTTACTTCATCACAAGTTACTGAATACAGAGAGTACATGGAATATTGAGACTCGTCAGTAGCAGGAGGTGGTGATGTGTTAACTGAATACAGAGAGTACATGGAGCATTGAGACTGGTCAGCAGCAGGAGGTGGTGATGTGTTAACTGAATACAGAGAGTACATGGAGTATTGAGAATGGTCAGCAGGAGGTGGTGTTTGAAATATGATTGGTGATTCCTTGGTTTTAGGTTTCAAAACTGGGTTTTCCATTTTGGTATACATGAACTATGTTTACAGGGAAAATAAGTTCTAACCTATGTTTCTGTTTCACGAAGTCAAAGGGGAAGCTTATTTTACTTTATTTCAACTTTAGTTCTTTATACATACTTCGACTTAAATGTACAAGTGGCTGGGACAAAAACGATCAGTTCGTTATAATCTACCCGTTGGTAAAAAAACGTATTATAACTATATACATTGACAGCTTGAATCTATTGTGAAGCAGGTTCATACACAAATGAAGTCACACAAACTAATCACTATTGGTCAGTCGTTTTGTAAGGAGACAATGTATTGTGAAAAAGCAATAAAAAAATAGTGCAAGCATTTCATCTTTTTCTCCTTTGACCTTGTAAATCTATTTATATAACGTCCAAGCCCTATTTACAATGTATTATGTAGTCGTCCTGTTGAAATTTGAGTCCACCTGGCAGGTGAAGGCCTACACACACGTCGACCTACCTTTCTTCATCTTTGCTGTACATATCTCGCTCACGTCACTGTATTCAGAAGACTGACATACCAACAGCTTCTTGCAGGCAGTCCCCACACACTGGACACCTGGGACGTTGATGTCGCTGCTGTGGCTGTTGAGGATGTCCTTCACGTTACTGCACAGGAAAATGTTGAAAATGTCCAGCAGCATGTCAGTGTCTTCTGAAGACCTTCCTTATTCGGCAACTTCTGTTGTTCTGTTTATTCCACCACGGATGTGAAGAGGTGTTGGTATTGTTCAGGTATTTATGACTGCAAAAGAGATTATGTAAGATACATTTGCCATCGTTGTCTCAAGACCTTCTTTATCAGGCTGCCAAGTGTTTTGGATAATGACTGACTGACTTCAACTGATATTTTGTCAATATTCCAATCACGGCGGCAATAGAAATGGGCTAATATGAATCGAACCTGCATCGGCGTGAAACTGCAAAATAGCTACCCCACCGCCCCTGTCTAATGACGGAAATAGTTATTGATAAAATAGCTACCTTGAAATATTGATAGTGTGTGTGTGTGTGTGTGTGTGTGTGTGTGTGTGTGTGTGTGTGTGTGTGTGTGTGTGTGTGTGTGTGTGTGTGTGTGTGTGTGTGTGTGTGTGTGTGTGTGTGTGTGTGTGTGCGAGAGAGAAAAAGCGAGAGAGAAATAGCGAGAGTCACAGACTAGCATACTGACAAACAGACAGACAATGTTTCACACACATTACCAGGTGTGCAGTAGTCCTGTGACACGACAAAGATCAGGGTGTTTCTACGTAAACGAGTCGAAGGAAAGTGTTATGGTTCTAAGTTCATTATTCTTCTTTTAAGCCTGTTCCTACTTTAATTTTTTTACGAGAAGCATAATTTATATCTGTTTGCGGTTGAACATTAAATACAGTTATTATGTGACGGCCTATAAATTTCCAGCGTTCGTAATTTGCTACAGCTGTTTTAAAGACGTCCTCTTTGGCCTCTAATTGCGATACATTATTTATTATAATTTGTTCGATTTAACTAATGATTCATTCAGTACAGTGGGCAGCTAAATTAACAGTTCTTTATTCGTTATTTCAGTAGTTTCTTATTTCACCTCTTCTCGTTTAAATATTACTTCCTGGTGAAAATTAATGCTTCTCCACAAGTCAGTGTACATTCGGATGCCATCTTAAGCATCAAACATTACATGTTCATGTTAAGAGCTCTCAAAGTGCAATAAAGGAAACATCCAGTCGATGGTCAGGGTATAGCAGCAAACTCTTTTACCGCTGAAACATAGCTCTATGTTACCCCCTGGTAATGCCGAACTGTGGGAATTAATTTCGTACTTCGTGTTAGTAATTCGTTATCTCGAATAATTGAGTGACGTATGATGTACGGACATGACCGATGTTCTGCGAATGCAAATCGATGGAAGGGACACAAGTCTAATTTGTTATTCTTGTCGTCTGCCATATTCTATGCCATCTGAAAACGTGTACTGGCTAATTACCATACTCTGGTACTCCTTAGTGTGACCCGATACCCGTGCTTCAAACAGTTCAAAATTAACGTTGACGTGTTTGGTAAGATAAAGACGTTGTTCAGTGGTTCGGTCGGACTCAGGGAACATAAACAAACATAGGGGGTACATCAACCCACGCCCCCTCGTGACCAGTGAACAACTTGTATGTGCAGAGGTAGACTTCGGCAACATTACGAACACCAATAAATAGTTTTGAAATAGTTTTGGCTGGAATAGGACTAACGTTTTGGACAAACTTCAGTCAGGAAAGTAGATGGCCATAATCTAAGTTCAGAAACCATTCTCGGAATTCGATCCTGAATTTAGATAAGCTATGTGACATTGCCTTGTGGGCATGCAGAATGTATCTATACATATCAGTTTTATGTTACTTACCACAATAGTGAAGTGGCTGAAAACTATGTGTCTATTGGTCATTTTCACTTTATAATTAAAATGTGAAAAATAACCAAGTAACATTATGTTTATCAGAACTTAAAAAGTCAACAAGTATATCTGTCAACAATTATCAATTTCATGAAATTATCCACAATATGAACCTTTTATTAGGAGAACGAAAGATACACCACGAGCACACGCGCACGCGCACACACACGCAGATGCACACATGCGCATACCACTCTCACACAAATCACACACAAACGTACCCACATGCAAATAAATCACACACCACACACACATACATATACAAACATACCAAGGATAACCATCACAACTACCACAAACACACCAGGCACACAAACCTGCGCAGAAGCGCACATACATAGCAGAGAAGCACCCAGAAAGGCGACCGTATCCTGCCCCACCGGCGGCAACGTTCATGAACATATGTAAAGGCTAGTCAATAGCTCACCTCAAACCTACATGGAGAACGTATGGTAGAAGTCAAAATAGGCAATTGTATTGGACATCTTTGTCACTGATGCATTACATGTTTAAATGTCCACCACATGTCTAGCATACAAACGTTCGAAAGTTTTACCGAGGCCTTGACTGTTGTGAGCTTGAAATCAGAATGAGCAAGAGTTGTGTGTGTCGCTCTTTGGTATCCTGGTGAAAGGCGCATGCTCGATTTGACCTCAAAACACCAAAGGCTCGAGCTGTTGGGATATTGCTCGACATGCTCGAGCTGTTGAAATATTGCTCGACATGATGGGAACTTTGGAAAGTTGAATTCATCCTTTACGTCATACAGACTTGTGGGGAGTTTAATCATCACTCTGAATCCTGAAGTATAGATCTAAATATGAAACAGTTGCGGTGGCCTCGCGAGTCATGCTTCCTTGGTTTCAAGTTTAGGTGGGTAAATCAGTGGAAGGGAATTGGCTATTAGATTGTTATTGAACGATATTAGATCGTCCCAACCGACCATTCTGAAACTAAACCTAAATTTCCTGGACAGGTTACCTTGTTATTGCACCTACCCGAGCAGAATTAAATAAAGGGACACGAGAATAGGTCAGTTGATGCCCATGCTCAGTGAAATATCAAATGTTTTTGACAGAACTGAACCCGTTCCTTTTCAGAGATTGTAAAACTTCAAGCAAAACAGTCCAATACATTCGCACGCCCTCACATCCTGCACACACTACGCTGAAAATCATAATATTAACATTGCACACACGACTGCTTTTCAGAACTTTATAATTAAAATTTCAAAGCAGTGGGACATTAACAGACACACTGCATTTGATATTCATGTATTTTAGCGTTAAATTAGATGTAATGATCTCATATAAATGTTTCTGAAGCAATATAGATGTAAATACTTGATATCAATTCGCCTTTTATGTCGATCAAATACACATTTATTGAGAATTAGCCATAATGCCCTTCCAGCGATGAAATATGTAGACATAATGCTCATTAAACACAAGTGCATCTGTGTTATATTCTCCATCAAATAATGTTATGATAGGACGTAAAACTTCAACTCAACTGAACTCCATTCAAATATTGTACAGAGAGTTTGGCTACATTATTCCAGAAAACTATAACTGTGGGTTTCAATGGCGCCCCTGTTATCTGTCACCATACCCGCCTCTGTGGCTTTCCCCAAGTCGACATGACTCCGGGATCCCCTCCCACATTAAGCTGACACGCCGTCATATGACTGGGATATGTTCACACAGGCGTTACATCACTTAACCACTCGCTGATTTACACCCACCCAACTGGGCTATCTTCACACAGGCATTAAATCACTTAACCACTCGCTGATTTACACCCAACTAACTGGGTTATGTTCACACAGGCGTTAAATTACTGAACCACTCGCTGATTTACGCCCCGCTAACTGGGTTATGTTCACACAGGCGTTAAATCACTTAACCACTCGCTGATTTACTCCCAACTGAACGGGTTATGTTCACACAGGCGTTAAATCACTTAACTAGTCGCTGATTTACGCACCTGAACTTGGAAAACGCAGAAGATAGTGCCAACAGCGTAACAGTCCCCAACAAACGTACATTTGAAACAAGTAAGTAACAAAAGGTTATCACTTTCAGCGAGGGTTTTTGTTTTATGTTATGTTAGGATTCTGTTAGTTAAATGAACCTTAGGACTAGGACCATTTCTATTTACAAATGTATAATAAAACTAGATCAACAGAGAACCCAGAAAGTTGTTTTGGAATTATTTAACTACATATATCGCTGCCTTAATCATGTAATAATGATTTCCAAGAGAGCAAAACATTTTAAAACAAAAGTAGTCTGTTCTCACCTCTCCTTACCCGCCCCGTGAATATCCCATTCCCTTAAGGTAGGCGTCCTTAACATGGATGTTGTTAATATGTGATTCCATGACATGTCTGCTGTGATCCTTGACGTCAGTGATATAATCAACTCCCAAAGCCCTGCATAATCATGGGCGACCTGAACGGACATAACCCTCTATGGGGGAGTACTGATACAAATAATAAGGGAAAGGTCCTTGAAGATGTTCTCTCCAATAATGATCTATGCATCTTCAACGATGGATCAAACACCTCCATCTCCATCCTGCCACTGGAACATACTCTGCACTTGATCTATCACTTACGGATTCTAATCTCTTAAACGAGTTTGAATGGTCGGTCCACGATGACCTTTGTGGAAGTGACCACTTCCCAACTATTCTTACTCCTGTTACTCCCGCGGATGAACCACCTTCAACAAGATGGAATTTTACTAAGGCCAATTGGCCATTGTTCCAAACTCTCTGCTCTGAAAAGCTTATACCGGACAACTTCAGGAATGTCCCTGATCCCATGGAACTATATTCTGATATCTCAAATACTATTGGCGACGAAACCATTCCTAAGTCCTCTTCAAACCCGCACATACGCAAACCATGGTTTGATACAAACTGCAATCAAGCTAGGCAAAATAGGAAGAAGGCGGAGAAATACTTCGTCAACATCCTACTGTGCATAACCTGAATGTCGTTAAATGAAAAATGCCAGGGCAAGACGTACATTTAAACAAACTAAACGCCGGTCATGGAGGAAATATGTGTCCGAAGTCAACTCCCGCACATCCATGTCCAAGGTGTGGAACATGATTCAAAAGATTAAGGGCAAAGGATCCAAATCTGGTGTTCGCCATCTCAAAGATGGTGACTCCCTTTTAACCAATAAAGTTGAAATTGCAAACAAACTTGGCGAAACTTTGGCAAACCACTCCTCCTCGTCAAACTATAACCCCAAGTTCCAGAAATACCAAACCCAACAAGAAATGAAATCAGTCAATTTTAACTCTGATAATGGTGAGGATTACAATGTAACGTTTTCTCTCCATGAACTACGTACTGCACTAGGGCAGGCTCACGACACTGCAGCAGGAGCTGATGATATTCATTATCAGCTTCTGAAACACCTTCCTGATTCAAGTTTGGAAACTGTACTCAATATTTGATGACATTTGGACAACTCGCAACTTTCCTCCTTCGTGGCACAACGCCATTATCATCCCTATACCAAAACCTTGCCGGGATCATACCGATCCCTCAAACTACCGTCCTATATCGCTAACTAGCAGTGTTTGTAAAACCATGGAGCGCATGGTCAACAATCGATTAATCTGGTACTTGGAGACCAATAACCTCCTTAGCGACCTCCAATGTGGTTTCTGAAGAAACCGAAGTACCACTGACCATCTGGCGCGCCTGGAATCTTTCATCAAAAATTCCATCGTCAACAAACAACATACTGTATCTATCTTCTTCGATTTGGAAAAAGCATACGATACAACGTGGAAACATGGTATCTTAAAAGATTTACATGAATTTGGATTGAGGGGCAGATTACCTCAGTTCATATCTCAGTTTTTAAACAACAGACAATTTCAAGTACGGGTACGTTCCACATTATCTGATTATTTCCACCAAGATCAGGGCGTCCCCCAAGGCGGCATCCTGTCTGTCACCCTTTTTAGCATCAAAATTAACAGCCTCACTAACGTCCTGAACAGTTGTGTTGATGGGTCCCTTTTCGTGGACGATTTCAATATTTCATGCCGTGGTAAGAACATGCACGCAATAGAAAGGCAGCTACAACTCTGCCTTAACAAAATCCAAAAATGGGCCAATGAAAATGGCTTTAAGTTTTCAAAATCCAAAACAAATTGTATTCACTTTTGTCTTAAATACAGACCACAGAAGGATCCAGACGTATCTTTAGATGGTACTCCCATGAATGTAGTAGAAGAGGCCAAATTCCTGGGACTCATATTCGACCGCCACCTGACATTCTTACCACACATAAAATATCTGAAAACCAAGTGCTTGAAGGCTCTGGACTTACTAAAAGTCGTTTCAAATACAGAGTGGGAAGGGGATCAGATTACCCTCCTTCACTTGTACAGATCTTTGGTTCACTCTAAACTAGACTACGGCTCCATTGTTTATGGTGGAGCCTGCAAAAGCAATTTAGAAAAATTAGATTCTATCCACCACCAAGGCCTGAGGCTCTGCCTGGGAGCTTTTAGGACCTCTCCGGTAGACAGTCTATATGCAGAGGCTAACGGACCTTCCCTTGAACAACGCCGCATTAAACTTTCTGCAGTATATCACTAAACTACGATCAAATCAGTCCAATCCAGCATACATTGTGTTTTCAACCCTCTCTATGAAAACTTGTTTCCTAAACTACCAAGCCTGGTTCCACCACTTGGAATCAGAATTCAACCACACATATCTGCAGCTAAAATTGATCTCAATAGCATAGCACGTTACCGACTCCTGTCTTAACCACCCTGGCAGATGGTGAAACCACAGGTCGATCTTACCCTCACTAAACTCAAAAAGTCTGAAACAAATCCCTTGGTGTTCCAGCAGAAATACATCCAGTAACGTTCCAAATATGACACCCATAGATCCATTTTCACAGACGGATCCAAGGATGAGGGCCAAGTTGCCAGTGCTACAGTCATTGGATCTAAGACTGTCTCCTCTAGGATTCCCGACAACAGTTCCATTTTCACTGCCGAGGCCAAAGCTATCTTTTCAGCTTTGACCTATATTAAACAGCAGAATCATTCCAAAAACTTTATCGTTTTCACAGATTCATTATCTTGCCTTCAAGCACTTCAAAATGTTACTTCAAGTCAACCAATCATTCTGGACATATTAGAACTTTACAACGACCTCTCTACAATGTGACATCGTCCTCTGCTGGTTGACGGGTCACGTCGGCATAGCAGGTAACACAAAAGCCGATGCTGCAGCAAAAGCAGCTCTTAACAAGCGCTTATCTCCACTGCTGATCCCGTACAGTGATTTCAAACCCACTATCAAAAGCTATACTCGGGACCTCATGCAAAAAAGATGGGACACTCAAGTAGGAAGAAATAAACTGTATGAATTGAAGCCAACAATTGGTTAAACCTACTTGGGTTGTCAGTCAAGACGTGATGAGGTAATTTTACGACGATGTCGTATCGGCCACAGTCGGTTTACTCATGACTATCTGCTGAAAACGGATAGGGTGGACCCCCCATGTGTGTCTCTTGCGATGAGGTTTTCTGGTTGATCTGTATCATAAATTGTAACTGTGAAATGTGACTAACAAATTGCCTACCTTTAAATTTGGTGCTATGACTTTTTCTGCTTTTAAATGACAATGTAATGAATATATGTTTTTGAAATAAAACTCATTCCGATTATGTACTTAAAATGTTTATTAATGCAAACTTGTTCTCGTCACTATATGGCTGGAATAATGCCGATGTGACGCAAAACCCAACCCAACTCAACCCAACTGATGTTGATGTTGTTAATATGTGATTCCATGAAATGTCTGCTGTGATTCTTGACGTCAGTGACGTTGATGTTGTTAAGATGTGATTCCATGACATGTCTGCTGTGATCCTTGACGTCAGTGATGTTGATGTTGTTAATACGTGATTCCATGACATGTCCGCTGTGATCCTTGACGTCAGTGATGTTGATGTTGTTAATATGTGATTCCATGGCATGTCTGCTGTGATCCATGACGTCAGTGAGGTTGATGTTGTCAGTGAGGTTCCTGTTGTAGGTATGGACATAAATGAGGTAGTTGTATGGATCACTGTTAATCCAGATGTTCGCGAACAAGTAATAGTTTCCTGCACTACCGTTTACATGCTACAAGAACATATGTAGCTGTTCATACACAATGACATTTAGAAAATGGTGAAATGTTTGATATGTTATATTTGGGAACTGTCTAGAACACGTATTTCGAGTATCCTTCTGAAAAGTGTAAATTCGCATGGCCGAAGCATGTAACCTTGGAACTATTTTTCTTATTGAAGACAACACAATATAAAAACCGGGCTATAGATCGCCAGCAACAAAGGCCGGTCACCATACTAAAGAGAACTATAAGGATAATCAGTTACATGACTAACACCCTTGAAAACAAATCGGTACGGGTTGGTGGGTATGTAGAGTGAACATTCATAGGAATTTACCAAAAGGAAACAGCTCATTTTACGTATCTTGAGACATCACTAAATTCTATCTGCTCCCATTGCTTGGCTGGCATATGGAAAGTGTTGTTTATCAGGGTCGACGACCGACCGTCAGTATCATACAGATCATGTCGTGTTCAAACAAAGCTGACGCGAAGCCAGATCTGTTCGTCCTAAACAAGCGATGGATACTATCATGTGTAAGATACCCACTACAAAAAGACGATAGTACCTCAGCTGCAAGTGTAAGTTAGCAGATTTATAAATCAACTCGGCATGAACGACTTATGGAATTATGCATATTGAGATTGTTCCTGTTTCCAATAAACTTGAAAGTGTCGTAAAAGCTTCATATAAGATCAATGACGATATGAGTCATTTTATGATGACGCTATTTGCCACTGTGTACCAGACACAGAAGGCGGGACATCGATGACCTGCAGGAATAGGGTGAACTCCTTGCGTTTATCAACATGGCAAGCATCTGAGGTGTTCCAACTCCTTCATCTTGTCATAAGATGTCAATCTGTGCAGAAGCCACTTCCCGTATTTTGTTTGGTATCACATAAGCTTAAATCATAGTAGCTAGTCCCGTGATTGTGGAATATGGACTCGGAAGCTTAAGCGCCTTCGCATCACGCCATCGTCTAAAATGGAATCTTTAAGGAGTGAGTGAGTATGGGTTTACGCCGCTTAACAATATTCCAGCAATATCACTGCGGTGGACACCAGAAATGGGCTTCATATATTGCATCTGTGTAGGTAATTGAACCCGGGTATTCAGTGTGACGAGCGGACGCTTCAACAAAAAGGCTTGTGATACCGAGCTTCACAGGTTGCTGGTTTTCTTGTGAGATGAGCGATACAAGTCACTGTGCGTGTCTGTACTTCCAGAAATACTTCCATAAAACGTGCTTGTCGTAAGAGGCGACTAACAGGACCGGGTATTCAGGTTCGCTGACTTGTCATCGTATCCCAAGTAACTAACAAATCAAGTACTGCAGCTCACACAGCACTGAACAGAAACAACGTAAAAAATGACATTCCCATGTATATCCTACCTGTTGTAAGTAAATATGGTGTCACAATAGTGCATTTAATTATTTCATTGAAACTAATAACAATCCGTTCCTTTCAGGTAAAGGAAAAAAAATAGAAAATACATTTATTTTGCAACACACTGGAAACACCACGTCAGATTTCAGAGCTGGCGGTGAGACATAATGTTTCCTGTGAGATAGAAGTCACGCTGACCCCTTAATTCTGTGTGATGTTCACACGTACACGCGGTTATTGATTCATGGCTTGTCTTCCTGGCCACGATTAAAGGAGCAAATAATAATCATTGCATGAAGTGACTTCCTTGAAGTTGAGGCTGACATTCAATGTATATGCTGAACAGCCCAGACGAGCATTATATTTGTGGAGAAAGCGCGTCACGAGAGGAAACCGACAAACACAGAGCGACGTGTTACGCCATGCAGAAGTGAAAACAGAAATATTTCTTTCCCACTTGAGATGATGAACCGATTGTGTTTCCGAAGCTTTAATGTGAAATAGTAGGAATTTAAATTGCATGATGTGAGCCTTAGGCGAGCATAAAACATATTGTATATTATGAGGTGAATGATCACTTCATCATGTAATGTTATTCTTAAAATTACTCTAAAAAAGAAGCTAATAGTGCGTGAATATAAGCAGATAATCGAGCATTCGCGTAAGAAAGCTTAACGGTACACAAAGGCGTGTGTTCGTGTATTGACCTAATTTGCATATTTATCCGATTCGGATACTAAGTTTATCAGATTGCGTTATTGCACTGATAACACCATCCATCACATGATCAAGTTTCATCTCTTTGACTCGAGCTGTGATGTGTCTAGTTTCCGGTTGCCTTGAGCTCACCTTCCGTTTTTGCGAAATCCTTGGATAGTTATCATGATTATTACTCGTGACTTTTGGGCTGGATGTACAGAATTTCAAGGAATACATCTCGGGGTTCCAATAATACAAATAGACCATAACATCCCCCCTGTTGAATAAACGGGGCAGTTTAAAATAAAACAAAAATAACCCTCACTCACCCTCACCCGCCATCACACTCCCACTTCACTCAACAGGGTGAAATCACTGGGAATGTCGAGTGTCGGGATCATCATGGATCTATGTCACCTCAGTCTGCAACTTTAGAATAAATCAATATCATTGTTTGAAAAATATGTTTCATACATTGAAATCAGGAAGCGTTGATTAGGTGTGGAAATTATGCAAACAAAAGAAACTGGAGTTTTCGCCCTAAGATAATGACATAACATATTCCGAATGAATTGGTCCCCTCTCCGAATAGAAGCGATATTCATTATGAATTTATATTTTCGTGACACACTATGTATACGATACGGAATATCTGAATATTTCTTTATTTAATTTGGAAACTAAGGTTTGATTATTTGGGTGCACTTTCATTCATAAACCTCTACCTCCCGTTATGTACAACAACGTTGACGGATGTTATCATCCAAATGTGGCCGACTTTTACATAATAACGTGTAAAGGAACACAAATAGCTGTGAGCCTGATAAACATAAAGCATGGAAAATGGACCTGCCGTACAAGTATCGGACTGTCTGTTTTCTAGGGTTTAGTATCAAACGTGAGAAAGAAACGTATTAATGCATATAATTAAGAAATATGATGACCAGTTAAATCAGCTTTGAAAATTCTAGGTGCTAGTTTTTTTCCATTACAAAAGTGACAAATATGAATATGTGCGTGTTACTTTATCCATTAATGCTGCTACAAAACAGCAGTTAGTACACTCTGCTCTAATCAAGACGTACATGATGTATTCACTCTGTGTCTGACGATTGTAAATTACTGTCGATCCACTTCACCTCTTCATACCAAAGGGACACACTCACGTATTCAAAGGACGATGGAGAAGTAATGGTGAATTGGTGTCAAATTCAGGACGGCAGACATTATGCTGACGGAACGCTAGCCTGACCCACAAAAATGAAAAAAAATATTGACGTGACTGAAGTCATGAAATATTGCTTCGAAAACTGACAGTTTTCATCATCCTAAATGACTATGATGTTTTCTTGATCTTAATTTGAAACATTTACTGTTGACACAATACGCACAACTCGACAGTAGGATCAACAATCATGAAAGGCGGATGGTTTTGCTGGCTTAATGTCAATGGTTTATTCTCTCTATCATAACAAGTAAACTAAATGTGTTAATACTACAATATGAATCTGAAGATGGTATTTTGATAATGTAGGTGCAAGCTAATAATTTGTCTTTTGCAATAGAATCATCGTCTGTTATATCAACTTCGTAGAAGTAAAGCGCCAGGCCAGTCAATGCTGATGGGATTCTAGGCACACTCTACTTTCACTTTACTGTTTACCTCGGAACCATTGTGTTTGGAATACTATGTCTGATTCCGTCATGGAATCGTAGAAATGAACAAGTTGGACGCTGAGATGAATGTTGATTCACGCTGTGTTTCGAAGCTCAACTAACATAGCTCTACAGGGTAAGCAAATTTACTTCCTTATAAACTACCTACAAAATCTGAACATCGATCTGCAAATGTATTCTGTGTGGTGTTTTTGTTTGTGTTTTTCATTAACCTTGATGAGCAATTAACTGGAAGGTCTACACCATTCCTTTGATGAGGTCTTTGCCTAGATTGTAATAATAATCCATAAATTATTGATGCTCCACTGGCTGTTCTTATGTTTATGTTTTCAAGTGTGTTCATGGTTTTTTGTAAAGACGCATGACGTTAAGTGTGTATGTCCCGGAGGTAATAAGTGACATCTTCCGCGAGGGAAAGATAGTTCTGGGAGTTACCACCAGCAGCCTTGACGATTGCATTCAGTGACAGGCAATGGTGTTTCTACAGTCAGTGAACATTTTGGAATTATGTGTCGTTTTACTTCATATTCTGTGTCCGTTTGTGTACACGATGGACACTTGCACCATTGATGTGACATTCCACTCGAGGCCTGAGATGGATGATCTGGTGTTTACCCGGAGCCTGATAGAAGAGATGAACCAGGTGGACATGAGGGCTGAATGCTTCTCTCGGTGTCAGTGAAGGGTTCTGTGTAACCTGGTCTTGTACAACCCTCTCACCAAAACGTGTAGACTGCACTCCGAAGCTTTTGACCCCACCAGTGATGGTATATTCGAGAGTGGGTGGCAGTATTATGGGGGTGAGTTTCTATTTCACGAGAAGTAGTTATAGTATGGGCAATACTGAAACATTTGAGAGTGAGTTTAGTTTTACTCCGCACTCAGCAATATTCCAGCTATATGGCGGCGGTCTGTAAATAATCGAGTCTGGACCAGACAATCCAGTGATAAACAGCATGATCATTGGTCTGCGCAATTGGGGACCGATGACATGTGTCAACCAAGTCAGTGAGCCTGACCACCCGATCCCGTTAGTCGCCTCTTACGACAAGCATAGTCGCCTTTTGTGGCAAGCATGGGTTGCTGAAGACCTAACCTTGTGGCAGAGTGAACCACTGTCGTCGGCAATAAAACAGGCGCCACTGCTCCATATGTATATGAATTACCATTATATTTTATTCTCATACATAAGTCACACCGTCTTTGCAGTACAAGGAAGCATGTGGTGATCTAGATTTAGGGTGCAAGATATATTTGTGTTGGCATCGGCTTTGACTTTAGTGGAACATATGTTGCATTGTGTGTATGTTGAGATTTTGTAGATTTAACAACATGTTTTCTTCCTGATTCACTCAACGTGTAGACCAACTCATATTCTTGTGACCGCCTCCGTAGTGTAGTGGTTAGAGCGTCCGCCAGGAGAGCGGAAGGTCGCGGGTTCGATCCCCGACCGCGTCATACCAAAAGACGTTAAAATTTGGTACTTGTTGGTCCCTGCCTGGCGCTCGGCATTAATGGGTACAACAAGGACTGGTCGGCTCGGAGTCAGTATAATGTGTCTGAGTGGGGTATTCATGCTTCACTGTGGCATGGTATCTCAGTGGGCTAGCACTATAAAACCAGCTTAAGTCTGGGCTAGTACAAGCAGCCGCACATACACATACACACGCATGCTTGTCGTCATATGAGCGAAATATTCTTAAGCACGACGTTAAACCCAATTTCACCTCACCTCACCTCACCTCATATTCTTGTTTCCTCACAGACTGCCATATTATGGCGTGTTGCGTCAGGCCCAAGACTCTTTCATTGTAAATAACATTATTACCAGACGTCCAGGTACCAAGGCCATTCCTACTCTTCAGTCATACACGCCAGCCCACTCTGCACTTGTGATATGTAGAAAGAAATGTACATAGTGCAGTGTCACTGTTCCCTTATATCCGTTTCAGCAGCACTGGTTTCATGGGTTCAAAGAAACTGATATTGTGTGGAAATGCATTTTCCAAATAGCCAAAACAAAATATGAATTAACGCAAACAAGAGATCAAATGAGTAATGGCGAATATACAAATGGCTGCCTTGGCGGCCATATTGAAGCAGTATTCGATCAACTTAGTGTACAGTAATTACTTTGAACAAACTTGTAACTCTCAATCTACACTGGTCCCTGGTATGGTGATCTACCTTCAGTTGTTGGCGATATACAGCCCCATTTTTATGCTGTATTGTCCTAATCTAAAATCCAATTTTAGAGAGAGATGCTAGTTTTATTTCTTGATACTGTGATATTCTAGTCGGTTTTACTGTCCTTCGATGACAGGTTTTTATAATTTACATGTACTGATGGTGAATTCTAAACTTGTTTTAGTCACGATATGGCTGCAATATTGACGATGTGACTTTAAAGTTTAACTTATTCACTCACTCAATCTACACAGGCTGTGTGGTTTCTGCTGGGGGGTACCAAAGCATGCCCTATGCAAACTATTTATTTTAAAATATATCTTGCCGGCGCAGCAAATCCACTACTGTAGGAAATATATCTGATGTGTGTCTAGTCCGTCATTCCGACATCTCAGATGTGTGTGTCAGCTAATGTCCTGGGTGCCGTTCCACTAACCGATCTTAGCGCTATGCCAATCGTAAACCCCTAAAATCCCAATCTTAGTGTGACGTTACGATCGGCATACCGTTCCACTAACCAATCTTACCCAAGTCAATCGTAAAGTTAAGATTCATGACCAACTTAGGATAGCTAAAAACAATCGTAGAGAAACCAAAATGGTGGCTTTCCTATTCTATGTGAAAAATAAGAGCGAGCATTTCACCGTGAGCGTCCCCTAAAATCCCCCATGAAATGAATTTGTATATTTCTGTGATGTAAACAAACACTGCACTGAAGCCTTACAAATGTCAGGCCAGTCTGACCACTGTCGTCATTGGAACACAACCGAGCGAGTCGGTGTAACACATTTGTACAACAATATTGCAACGTCATGGTTAAGAATAGGGACAGCCGTGAAGTGAACAATGTTCTGAAGCAAAAAAGATACAAATATGTTTGATTTTACTGCGCATATTTGGTGGGGGATTCTAAAGGCAAGCCGCGTGTTATTCAAGACCACTGACAGACTCTACATACGTTATAGCCTCCTCACGGCTTGTTTATTCTGATTGACAAGGTTCAGGCACATATTAAAAGCTCGGAAATATTGACATTTTTTAAAGTTCAGACTTAAAACCTGTTCTCAGTATATTACTTATAATCTCGGCTGTAAATATTCTCGTGTAAATTATCTGTACATAGCGCTTTGAGCATGCCCCAGGATGTGGAATAGGCGCACTATAAATATGCATTTATTATTATTATATTATGCCTGATACCCAGCGTTCACACGCACTTGCACCTGGAACCAAGGTGCTCACTACCCTAATATTTTGCTCTAGGTTTTTTCTCCACGTTTACACTTGGTTGGAAAAATACCCATGAAGGCCCGGATTAGAATATTGAACGTAAGAGGCCACTAACGGGATCGGGTGGTCAGGCTTGCTAACTTGGTTGACACATGTCATCGGTTCCCAAATGCGCAGATCGATGCTCATGCTGTTGATCACTGTATTGTCTGGTCCAGACTCGATTATTTATAGCTAAGATACATAGCGTTCACTAACATGAACGATCATGTTAGTGAACGCTATGCATCTTAGCTAGATTATTTACAGACCGCCGCCATATAGCTGGACTATTGCTGAGTGCGGCGTAAATCTAAACTCACTCACTCACTCAGTTGGTTCGTAAACTTCTTCCATCATTTGCTAGACTATGCACAGGGAGATAACTCGTGCCTCGCATTCCTCTATCTCTCGCACGAAAGAGTCTCGATCTAAGCTTGGATCGGATCGTAAGATCGGGACCGGCTACGATCGGCCTAAGATCGGGTAGTGGAACGGGTGTAACTTTTAGCTAAGACGATTGTAAAATTGGCGTAACTTGCTAAGATTAATCTTAGATAAGATCGGTTAGTGGAACGGCACCCTGCATTGTAACCTTACTATATTCAAGTTCTGGTTTAGATCAAGCCGTTTTACTCAGTCAATCGTTAATAATTATTAGTAGAAAATGTCAAACACAGGTAACAGCGAATTACTACATGAAACAGCATCAGTGTGTCATGGTGTCTAGTTGTAAGTATAAAACCTACACATCGAGTCAACAAACGCAGGGAAATAGTCCGGGACATCACATTCAACCATCAGTTCCTTGAGTTCAATTAACAATGGACACTTGGGTGAAAAGTAGTCGATATTATGGAAGCCAATTGTGACGAAACTAGCAGCAATTGACTTTGTTGAGAGTTATAGATTTAATTTGAGATGAAGTTTATTCAACCACGGACACCCCTGTTACCACAATTACCATGTTGTGATAGATTCTGGCTTTGTGTGCTGACGAGTTGGCTCCTCAGCCTGACAGTGTGGGTTCGAATTCCGGATAGGACACAATCTAACAAGCACTATATAGTGTACCTTGCTGAAAAGGTGTTATCTCAAATATATCAGTTGTTGCTTTTTATACTTTTAACAGCAACGTTTACATTGGTGTAGAGAACACAAATTAGTTCTGAAAATGTCATCTGTGGATACAGAGTACATACATCAGTGATTACTTACACACGATGCTCTGCTCTTCCTTTACAGTTGCATGCGATAACTACAGATTGGCAAACAGTCAGGAGAACGTGGATGTCATTGCCACTGACATAGGGGACATCTGCAACACCAGCTACTTTACTGTCGACAGCAACAACTCTTCCTGTTTGAGAGGAGCCACCTGGAAAACGGTGAAAATAAAGTGCGTTCCTTGTTACAATGGCACCACCCAGCAGTCAATGGTAAGATATGCCATCATTATACATAAATAAATTTTCAGTGAAGTAAAATTCTGTGACCTCTGTCAACGGAGCCAAAACATGGCAGAAGTTAAAAACATTTAACATTATATTTAATGCTTATAACCTGATTAAAAGTTATAATGAAAGTGACAAAAAACCTCACCGAGACAAAATAATAAGCTGTGTGGGAACTGTGTAATTGTCTAACTTTGGTTAATTGGTCCTTACATGTGAATATGAGCTACAGAAAGCAGACGACAGCTCACAAGTCTACCTCCCTCGGGAAAATTTCCACTGGGGAGGTAACTCTATTATGATAAACTGACTGAAGTGTTCATAAATCATTAATGGTTGTAACGGAACAAAAACTAAAAACAAAACAATTGGAATACCTTAGTATTAACATGGGGTCGTATATAGTGGTAAATGATATGTTTTGTATATTAGTGGTAAATGATATGTTTTGTATATTAGTGATAAATGATATGTTTTGTATATTAGTGATGAATGATATGTTTTGTATATTAGTGGTCAATGATATGTTTTGTATATTAGTGATAAATGATATGTTTTGTATATTAGTGATAAATGATATGTTTTGTATATTAGTGATACATAATATGTTTTGTATATTAGTGATAAATGATATGTTTTGTATATTAGTGATACATAATATGTTGGTGGTCCCTGCTTTTGTAATGTTTAGTCATGTTTGCGGTTGTGTCAAGCCTTGGATATCTCGAACAAGTGTCTCTCACTTCATGTTCGACACATCCGTGTTTCACTGCACCAAGATCGGTTCAGCCAGAATTCTGTTTCAGACAAAGCATTAGGATTTTTCGAGTTAGGTCGAAGCAAGCCTCTTAATCACTTCAATATTAACATAACATGTGTAAATAAATATATAGTCACAATAGTCACTAATAAATACAACCGGATAATAGTGAGAGATATCTGTGACTTGTTAGAATTAATTGTGCAGGTATTGTACAACATGTATTCAATATTTCAAGAAATGTCAACAGTGTATATCCTGCCTACATGTTCATAAGAACCCAATAATTACAATACAATTTTAATCACATTATACTTACAATGGCGGTGTAGACCGTACTAGCAGTGATAATGACAATAACGCCAGGTTAAGAAGTGTAAATTACTGTGAAAGGCTATATGCTGAATTAGTCTGCCTGTTCGTGAAGATTCCAGATTAGCATTGGCAATATAAAAACCATCTCCTGCATCTTAACAGAAACGACGCAAGACAATGAGTACATTTTTTACAAGAGAAACACAAATTAACACTGATGTTGTTTACGGTTACAAGGACATAGTGAAGAGTCTCATTATAACATTATAACGCTCCACTTGTTGGTTATGTTTACAGTGATTACAAACTCGCATGGTTGATTAAAATCAAACTTAAGTCTCATTTTGTATGCCAAGCACGTAGTGTCTGCTTTTCGATCAATGTTCGCACAATAAGCCAATCCAAAACTGCTTTCAATACGTGCGTAAAAGTGTTTTAGCGTGGATCCAAGACGCAATAGGCTAACGTTAGCAAGGGTCATAAAAGAAGCAATTGTTCGTAGTGCAACATCGTGTACTGACTCTGGGGGACGAGTACGATGATGCAAAACAGAACGTTGTCAAGTAATCTCATTGCAAAAAGAAATAGCAGAAACCTTGTAGTCATATATTTTATAGAAGAAATAAATTGATCATTGAGATTATCACATTATAGCCGATCTTGTGAATGACATGTGCCTAAATAGCTGGTGATCTAATTTGAAGACGTTGTCGCCACATGCAATGTTATGTCAGATTTGGTTTTGCACAGAAATCATTGAACTAAACATAATATTTCATCATACCCTTATTAACAAACTATTTGGTAATTTTCACCAACATTTCCTAGCGTGTATTTGATGACGTCACGATTATTACATTAACCATTCAGTAATAATTTCAGGATCCATCAACATCTGTAACAGAAGACCTTGAGTTTGATATCACTGTTGGAATGGCACTGAGGCTCAGAATGTCTGGATCTCGAACACATTTGTAAGTCAGTGAGAAATAACTGCTTGACGAAACATTAGCCATCATTGAGTTGTTCGTGGCAAGACTTGTATTGTGTGAAGAATACCACGAAGTGGGAGGGGGATATATTTTTAGCTCCGATTTAGCTGACAGATTTTCGCAAAACACCTTACAGATAGGGAAATCAAATTTGGTAGTTGTTTTCAGGACACAAATGCCTTGATCGAGTTCGAACACGGAAACTGTGTTACAATTTGTTACATAGATATGACACTTGTGATGCGTTTCTTGACTTTGTGCGCGGTATCCCCAATGGGAACCGATTTTCTCAGTAACCGTTACAGATTGGGAAACCAAATGTGGTATGGGGAAACCAAATGTATTTGTGTCGTAGAACAGAGCACACATCCTTACACTGCACCCACCATCGACTGCCTCTCCCCAGACATGTAACTGAATACTTTTACACTGCAGTAACCACGTATGGCTGATGCATCCCAACCACGATGTGGTCTACCTGTTGTCACTGAGATGGGATTGGCCCACAGTTGGCCAATTTAAGATTATCTTCAACACACGTCAAGCAAACGTTTGGGGTGATGAGTTTCGGACCGATTTCACAGCAAACAACTACAACAACTACGTGGTAGAGATAATCATAACAGAGACGTCTTTCCTTGTAGGTTGGTTATCTCGAGTTACTCAGTACAAGAGGGCGTGACTGAATTATGTGTTGATATAGACATATCTCTCCTGGTAGGTTGGTTGTCTCGAGTTACTCAGTACAATAGGGCGTGACTGAATTATGTGTTGATCTAGACATGTCTCTCCTGGTAGGTTGGTTGTCTCGAGTTACTCAGTACAAGAGGGCGTGACTGAATTATGTGTTGATGTAGACATGTCTCTCTTGGTAAGTTGATTCTTTGTAGTCACTAAGATGGTTTGACTGGGTTGAGTGTTGATCTACACATGTCTCTCCTGGTAGGCTGGTTGTCCTGGTCACCGAGTAGAAGTGGATGTGACTGAGAGTGTTGATCTACAAAATGTCTCTCCTGGTAGGCTGGTTGTCCTTAGTCAAGTATTGAACGACATACGTCTTTGAAGTTTTTTTAAAGTTTCTGTTGTGAGCTGAATACCGATATATACGCTGTTAACGTGTGAGACAACTCATTAGATCAACTCGTGATTTCCATACTTGTAGTTTGTTAAGATGGGATTATATTTTCCAGACTTACGTTGATGGAGCTCTGTGGATGACGAACCCAATCCGCTTCTCCCTGAGTGGCATCCGACATATAAAGTTTGATGGACTTACTGCCCTGCATGAATTCACAATCGGGAAGGGAATGTGTTGAGGAAAGTGAAACACGACAATTCAGCCAAACTAAATACCTGCATATGTCTAATCTGAGATTTTCCGTTGGTCTTTTGCTTACCCTCGTCAATATGTTGCATTTTCTGTTAAGACAATTTTGGAGTGACATTTAGAATATCGATCCTGAAAGAGATATTCTGCGATATCCGGAGGGATTTACAACATATCGGTACACATGTGCTGATTATTAAGACATATCTAGGTATCATAACACATTGTTTCTGGTGGTAAGACATTTGTTTTATTATTAAAGTCATCCTTTTCAGATATATTACTCATTGGTGAGTTTCCAAAGGTCTCTTCACAATTTGGCTGAAATATTACATCACGTATAGGTGTTTGCCCTTGCTGTCTGTCGAGTAAGTTAGAATAGTACTGGCATGTGACGCTCGACTCCCACAATACGACGGTATCCGGTAGAATCACATTTGGTATCGATCTTCAGCAAACCATGCCTGTCGTAAGAGTGAGTGAGTGAGTTCAAGTGCATCAGTACTATTCCAGCCATATAGCGACGAGACCACGTCTGCAGACAACTACATTATATTTTCAAATGTTAAAATACATATGTCTTCATTACAGTGTTATTTGCAAATAAAAATACCATAACACCACATGTAAAAACTGACAACTGGTCACACATACATAATTAAAATTGATGATAGTGACCGATTTCTCCCCATTTGTTCAAATGCTCGATAATGTGAGTCCATTGCATTTAAAAAATCCACAGTCAAGCAGAAACTGCCAGCCATGTATACCGTGTATACAAAGTCTTCTAAACTTAATAAATGTTCACTTTCTTCAAACTTGTTAACCTCCATCTTCCATCAAGTGCATGCAAACATTTTACTCGTTACAAAATACGGCATTCTTACATCCACAGAGTCTACATACTGACCCCCTGTGGATGTGATATGCAAGGATTTATTCAGGGTCAACCAAATACGATTGGCTTTGAGTCTCCATGATAAATCTGAAGTTTCTTGAAAATGTTAGCTTATTTTGAATGCTCATGAAATCTGTCATCCCTGTGCCTTTGACCATATATAGGACTGATAGTTACCAAAATGTTTAGATCCATATTTATGTTTGTTGAGTTGAGTTCAGTTTTACGTCGCATCGGCGTTATTTCAGCCATATAGCGACGAGACCAAGACCACATGGCGTCGTGTGTCTTTACAGAAACATCAAGCCGACTTGTAGACTGCCAACATTTAAAATATGAGCTATAAATACCGCCCGAATGCGTCCGTTGTTCATTGTAAGGTGAAGACTTGACAATTAAATTCAAAAACAGCTAATGCATTGGTTTTGTTAATTAACTCACTTACAAAACCTGTAACATAGGTGACGCATAACATTGACGCCATTACCCGGAACACATTGTCTTGATGGCATGACGATACATGAATCGTTTAAAACATTAAACATGATGCAACATAATCGTAATGTGGGCCCATAATACCATCACACCCATTAACTACCCTCCAGCATGTATACAATAGCATGCAGTATTGAGATCATTGTTTCGTTTATTGATTTGGGAGATCAAGTTTCATCTCTGCTTTTAATTGGTCCATTCATACACAGTAAGTTCTAACCGCTTCAAACAATTGTCGTTTAACTTTCATAACAGAAGTTTCTGTTCGATTTGATAATCGATAGTGCTTGTTGTTTGGCGTTGATGATTTCAACTTCACTTCGGTCGATGCGTCTGCTGCTGGAGGATTTAAGTCCTCGGTGGCGTTTCTCCATTACGCTGAATGAGACACTAATACAACACTGACCCGACAAAAGACATTGTGAGTGCTTACATTAAACTACTCACCTCATTGTTGAAAACTGAACATTTTGTGAGTAAATATTTGATAGTTTTACTGGATTTACTTTTCCAATCCCTGACTGTCTGGTTTGTTTTCAGGCCGCCATTCCTCCAGGGTACTGCTGTGTGACCTATAGCAATAAACACACACACATGCAAATTGTGTGAACGACGGGTACTTACCTTTTCTTCTTGTGTCGCCGCTGCTTTCTTTCTCGTTTACCCAAGGCGAACTAAATATACTTGCTTTCAAGTCAAACTGTCTCAATGACAGTTGTCACCGGTAGCACAGGACATGTTTACAACGTTGTGGTCACAGACTGACAGTGGTCCATTCAGGCAATGTTCACAGAATGGATTGCCCAAAAATAAGATGCTAGTCAGACTGACAATGGCCCATTCACGCAATGTTCACAGTATGGATTACCCAAATAAGATGCTAGTCAGTCTGACAGTGACCCATTCACGCAATGTTGAAGGAATGGATTGCCCAAATAAGATGCTAGTCAGACTGACTATGGCCCATTCAGGCAATGTTCACAGAATGGATTGCCAAAAATAGGATGCTAGTCAGACTGGCAATGACCCATTCACGCAATGTTCAAGGAGTGGATTGATGTAATAAGATGGATGCTAGTCAGACTGACAGTGGCCCATTCACGCAATGTTCAAGGAGTGGATTGCCCAAATAGGATGCCAGTCAGACTGACAGTGGCCCATTCACGCAATGTTGAAGGAGTGGATTGCCCAAATAAGATGCTAGTCAGACTGACAGTGGCCCATTCACGCAATGTTCAAGGAGTGGATTGGCCAAATAAGATGGATGCTAGTCGGACTGACAATGACCCATTCACGCAATGTTCAAGGAGTGGATTGACATAATAAGATGGATGCTAGTCAGACTGACAGTGGCCCATTCACGCAATGTTCAAGGAGTGGATTGCCCAAATAGGATGCTAGTCAGACTGACAGTGGCCCATTCACGCAATGTTCAAGGAGTGGATTGGCCAAATAAGATGCTAGTCAGACTGACAATGGCCCATTCACGCAATGTTCAAGGAGTGGATTGCCCAAATAAGATGGATGCTAGTCGGACTGACAATGACCCATTCACGCAATGTTCAAGGAGTGGATTGACGTAATAAGATGGATGCTAGTCAGACTGACAGTGGCCCATTCACGCAATGTTCAAGGAGTGGATTGCCCAAATAGGATGCTAGTCAGACTGACAGTGGCCCATTCACGCAATGTTCAAGGAGTGGATTGCCCAAATAAGATGCTAGTCAGACTGACAGTGGCCTATTCACGCAATGTTGAAGGAGTGGATTGGACAAATAAGATGCTAGTCAGACTGACAGTGGCCCATTCACGCAATGTTCAAGGAGTGGATTGGCCAAATAAGATGCTAGTCAGACTGACAATGGCCTATTCACGCAATGTTCAAGGAGTGGATTGGCCAAATAAGATGCTAGTCAGACTGACAATGGCCTATTCACTCAATGTTCAAGGAGTGGATTGGCCAAATAAGATGGATGCTAGTCAGACTGACAGTGGCCCATTCACGCAATGTTGAAGGAATGGATTGGCCAAATAAGATGCTAGTCAGACTGACAGAGGTCCATTCACGCAATGTCCACAGAGTTGATTGCCCAAATAATATTTGGTTTCTGAGGCAAGACCGTGTAATCGTTTACTCCAGTGTATGTATATTTGCATACATCATCAGAAAGGAAATTATTAGTATCATAACTGGATTGGTACAAACATTTCAGGACTCAAAACAGTTTCATGTAAACACGACTACAGGGCAAGTACACAGCCGTCATGAGATGAAACACATTTGTGCACGATACCAAGTTTTCAAGTGGGTGTTGAGTACCCTAGTCTTCAGTACTCAGCAACTCATTTCTCCCTGATTGTTATAGGGATGAAATAACAAATACACATATGTAGAAGATGTGTGTGTGTGTTCGAGAGAGAGAGAGAGAGAGAGTTGGGGGTTGGGGAGAGAGAGAGAGAGAGAGATAAAGAAAGAGATATATATATAGAGAGAGGGGGAGAATAATATATCCTAAGTGATATCGTTTTGTCAGTAGAGTTTCTACAATGCCTTGACGTCATCAATTGCATGAATCACAATACTATGACATCATAAACTTGACGAGGTCACAATGCTTCAAGTCTAATGGCAAAACTAATGAAGAGTTATTTGTTTATGTTAAATAGAATCTCGCCCCAGTGTCCTCTGATACCAAATATACCAACACTCGTTATTAAAAGTTAAAAACATGCAATTTTATCAACTCCTGCTGATATAATTGATATCAGTAGACACTTGGGAGATATTTTCTATATTTCCAGTACGTAGCACGCATTTGTAAAGGCACTGTTAGTTTATCTAGAGACGTTAATGAGGATTAAAATATATCCTTGTTTGATGGTTAAACAGTAACATGAACTATGGCACAGATGCACTCTGCTGCAGGTAAGATTCTCGTGGTCGGGCGTACTCAATAACATTGATCGAATGAGGCAATAGTTATAATCTTGTGTACAGAAACAACAGCTGTCAAATATGTTCAAGAGTTACACATTTGCATCAGGCAGAAGTTAAGGGTCTTAATGGTAATTGGAATATGTTGCTTTGAGATACATAAACATCGAATCATTCAATGATATGCTGCTTGATCAGTTGCTAATAGCTTGATTATAGAAGGAAGGTATTTCACTCCGGATAAAGTGCTACTAATGGGCTCTATAAAACACCCGCCTGTTATTGATGCTCTACAATATGGACCAACTGCAGGCCAGGCAATGAGATGCTTCAGGTAGATATTGTATCTGTACACTCTATTACAAGACGCTGCTTATACAAGACATGTGCATGG
Source organism: Haliotis rubra (assembly GCF_003918875.1). Taxonomy (NCBI): domain Eukaryota; kingdom Metazoa; phylum Mollusca; class Gastropoda; order Lepetellida; family Haliotidae; genus Haliotis; species Haliotis rubra. Next base: position 70,345 of record NW_025765555.1, on the reverse strand, counting down.
GCTGTGGACTGTTGCTGTGAACGTTGTGTACAAGACGCTGCTTCTACAAGACATGTGTATGGACTGTGGACTGTTGCTGTGAACGTTGTGTACAAGACGCTGCTTCTACAAGACATGTGTATGGACTGTGGACTGTTGCTGTGAACGTTGTGTACAAGACGCTGCTTCTACAAGACATGTGTATGGACTGTGGACTGTTGCTGTGAACGTTGTGTACAAGACGCTGCTTCTACAAGACATGTGTATGGACTGTGGACTGTTGCTGTGAACGTTGTGTACAAGACGCTGCTTCTACAAGACATGTGTATGGACTGTGGACTGTTGCTGTGAACGTTGTGTACAAGACGCTGCTTCTACAAGACATGTGTATGGACTGTGGACTGTTGCTGTGAACGTTGTGTACAAGACGCTGCTTCTACAAGACATGTGTATGGACTGTGGACTGTTGCTGTGAACGTTGTGTACAAGACATGCTGCTGTGGACTGTTGCTGTGACGTTGTGTACAAGACGCTGCTTCTAGACATGGACTGTTGCTGTGAACGTTGTGTACAAGACGCTGCTTCTACAAGACATGTGTATGGACTGTGGACTGTTGCTGTGAACGTTGTGTACCGTTGTGTACAAGACGCTGCTTCTACAAGACATGTGTATGGACTGTGGACTGTTGCTGTGAACGTTGTGTACAAGACGCTGCTTCTACAAGACATGTGTATGGACTGTGGACTGTTGCTGTGAACGTTGTGTACAAAGCGCTGCTTCTACAAGACATGTGTATGCACTGTGGACTGTTGCTGTGAACGTTGTGTACAAGACGCTGCTTCTACAAGACATGTGTATGGACTGTGGACTGTTGCTGTGAACGTTGTGTACAAGACGCTGCTTCTACAAGACATGTGTATGGACTGTGGACTGTTGCTGTGAACGTTGTGTACAAGACGCTGCTTCTACAAGACATGTGTATGGACTGTGGACTGTTGCTGTGAACGTTGTGTACAAGACGCTGCTTCTACAAGACATGTGTATGGACTGTGGACTGTTGCTGTGAACGTTGTGTACAAGACGCTGCTTCTACAAGACATGTGTATGGACTGTGGGCTGTTGCTGTGAACGTTGTGTACAAAGCGCTGCTTCTACAAGACATGTGTATGGACTGTGGACTGTTGCTGTGAACGTTGTGTACAAGACGCTGCTTCTACAAGACATGTGTATGGACTGTGGACTGTTGCTGTAAACGTTGTGTACAAGACGCTGCTTCTACAAGACATGTGTATGGACTGTGGACTGTTGCTGTGAACGTTGTGTACAAAGCGCTGCTTCTACAAGACATGTGTATGGACTGTGGACTGTTGCTGTGAACGTTGTGTACAAGACGCTGCTTCTACAAGACATGTGTATGGACTGTGGACTGTTGCTGTGAACGTTGTGTACAAGACGCTGCTTCTACAAGACATGTGTATGGACTGTGGACTGTTGCTGTAAACGTTGTGTACAAGACGCTGCTTCTACAAGACATGTGTATGGACTGTGGACTGTTGCTGTGAACGTTGTGTACAAGACGCTGCTTCTACAAGACATGTGTATGCACTGTGGACTGTCGCTGTGAACGTTGTGTACAAGACGCTGCTTCTACAAGACATGTGTATGCACTGTGGACTGTTGCTGTGAACGTTGTGTACAAGACGCTGCTTCTACAAGACATGTGTATGGACTGTGGACTGTTGCTGTGAACGTTGTGTACAAGACGCTGCTTCTACAAGACATGTGTATGCACTGTGGACTGTTGCTGTGAACGTTGTGTACAAGACGCTGCTTCTACAAGACATGTGTATGCACTGTGGACTGTTGCTGTGAACGTTGTGTACAAGACGCTGCTTCTACAAGACATGTGTATGGACTGTGGACTGTTGCTGTGAACGTTGTGTACAAAGCGCTGCTTCTACAAGACATGTGTATGGACTGTGGACTGTTGCTGTGAACGTTGTGTACAAGACGCTGCTTCTACAAGACATGTGTATGGACTGTGGACTGTTGCTGTGAACGTTGTGTACAAAGCGCTGCTTCTACAAGACATGTGTATGCACTGTGGACTGTTGCTGTGAACGTTGTGTACAAGACGCTGCTTCTACAAGACATGTGTATGAACTGTGGGCTGTTGCTGTGAACGTTGTATACTTATCCACAGGATGTAAAGTAAAGACACGCCAGTGTGCTACGCACAATCAATTTCTCAGACAGAGAGTGCTTATGGCACATTTAATTTAATGCCTTTAGACTTGGAATAAGTGCACGTGATTCAATTAAGAAACAATAACGGTTATTCCCTATCATTTTAAAATATTTTGTTAATCTCACAGAACCGCCTATGACAGGCCAGGAGATGTGTTTCACTGGATAAAGCATTCGCTTAACACTAGTCTTGATCAGTAAACAATGCTCTCTTCAACAAGTACCACCATGATCGTATTTCAAACAGCTAACATGTTGTTATTAGCAGTCAAGTTTCAATTAGTTTTATCTCAGTCACTCAACAATACGGACACTTGTAAGAAGATGGCATTCTATAGGAGGCCTGAGATGGATAATCTGGTGTTCACCAGGAGTCTGATAGAAGAGATGAACCAGGTGGACATGAGGGCTGAATGTTTCCCTTTGTGTCACCGGCGGGAGTTGTGTAACGTAGTCTTGTACAATCCACTCACAAGGAAGTGCAGAGTATACACTGAAGCCTTTGGCTCGACCAGTGACGGCACAGTTGAAACTGGATGGCAGTACTATGGAAGTGAGTATTAATGAATAATTAGAAAATACCCATTTGACCATTCCTTTTAAATGAATGTGATGTGTGGAGTTACCATTTTCCAAGGCTCTCACACTATTCTTTCGCGATGTTACTTCGACTTGTTTTCAGACATCATATTGCAGTGTTTAATGATATTTTAAGAACATACTGTCTTATGGTACCGCAATGTTGCTACTCATACAACTATACAACTGTTCAGTTGATGTAATGCAGCAAATGATCGCGATTCGGTAGCAGTGCAGATATGTATTTTTTCTTTTAACGGTAAGGTTGGTTTAAAAACGTTGTTGCTCTTTGGTCTATTTCTGAATTATGTTCTATTCATCTCATGGGTGTACCAAAAGAGGAATTCTGAATATAACACTGAGTATGTGACAAATGAGGAATCTGTCAAAATGTTCACCAGTAGTAAAGTGAGTGAGTGAGTTAAGATTTATAGTCACATCGGCAATATTTCAGCCATATCGTGACTTAAAAAGTATTAAATTGATATTCTACCATGACTTCAGTAAACACTGGATGGTGATTGGTTATTTAAAGTCATTCAGAGGTATATAATCACGTTATACATGTATCTGATTTTCCGTGCGCAATCATACATGGTTTACGGTAATGCACTATTTTTGTCTGCCCAGCAACATGGCGGACACCAAACAACCTACCGATGCATCTATAAATTACGGCGATTTTGCTGTCGGAAATTACACATATGTCTTTAAAGATGGATTTAGCGATGACGGGCTCGACTCACTACTGGCGTAAATCACAGCAATAGGTGTTTATACATACAAAAGTACTTCGAAAGCATGGAAACAAATATTTAGTCGAACAAGATCAAAACATCGTCTGCTTTCCGAATAAAAAATCAGCAAGAACAAATATGTTTACGTTGATTCTATGTTATGTCAGAATAGATCCAGCAATAGACTGCTACATAATTTCCGTGTTAAATTTATTATCAGCTTTCGTCAACGATATCGCCACTGATCTTGATCCGGTAACGGAGGATGCATTAACATCGAACGCCGAAGAAATTTTAATGCCTTCCGTCCACATAAATAAACAGTTGGGTTATCAGTTCAAACAAAATGATATTTTGAAATGTGTACTGTTTCAAATTTAGCGGTAGTAATTACAGAATCTGCAAACCGTTCTGTTTAGCCCAACATATTTTTTTCTAAAAGTATAATATCGTTGAAAAAGTTATTTAGCTTAGTCATGATCCCTCTTATCCATTACACTGCTTGATCTAAAGTAGTCTATTAAAGTATAATTAATTACCTTACCGTGTTTATGCCAGAGGTACACCCTCATGTCCTGTTCCATCCTTTCGGAAATATCACCACAAATCTGGCTCTTTGTCAACAGCCTCGCGAACATGCCAGCGAATCCGATTCAATTTGAATTCACTACACTTTGAAGCCACTAGGTCACAAAACACTTTCCAAAATGTAGAAAATAATATCCGTAGAATCGAATTTGAGCACAAAGTACACACATGAGTGTGTAAGGGTCACCACAGCTGTCGCACGCAGACGTAGAGGTGCGTGAAATCGTCAAGTTGACAGGGCGCAAAATTCAACAGTATCTAAATTCGGTACAACACGGACTTCTCGTTACAGCAAAAGCGCCTCTTCTCTTAAATTTTGTACCAGTATACCAGTAATTAGATATCAAAGACTATCTCAGTCATACAATCAGGCTAACCTTGCGCAAACTGTCAGAGGCTCTCCTGTCGCATCTTTCCAAATTTGCACGTAAATGTAAACAATGACTTCCGAGAAAAGGTCAAGGCCATGAGGTTGCTGCCATTATTCTGGTGGGGAAAGGGTCTACGGTGGAATTTTCAAATGTGAACCAAGCTTTTTAAACTTATTTGATATATGTTTTCCAACTTATCAGTTAATGATCGGTGATTAATGCATTGAAAAAAACAACGTGATTTGTTATTACTGAATCTGGAGTTTGTTAGTTATTGACGGTATGCCACCAATCACCCCGTTTCGGGCGATGCCACTTGAGATTGGAATGCGAGGCCGCTTCACGTATTGACTCATAACCAAAGAAAGAGTTCCAACTGAAATTGTTCATAAAATAGTCATGGAATGGAGATAAACCTACTGTGTTGGAAAATCAGAGGTATATAACGAAATTATAATAGCTCTAAATTGTTCATTTAAAACCTCACGCTACGCGTTCGGTTTTAAATGAAATTTAGAGCTATTATAATTTCGTTATATACCTCTGATTTTCCCCCACAGTAGGTTTATCTCCTAAATAAATGCACCAGTAGTAAAGATAATATGATGACGAATGCCTCTAGACGAATATTACCGTTTGAATTTTGGGATCGAGATTCCATCATCAAACTTTTATCTGGACAAATTGGAATTTCAATCAACCACCGAAATGGCCCAGGTAGGGGCTTCATGGCTCAACCTTGACTAAATGAAATTTAGACTGATGATATTTTGAGCGACTTGTGGACAAACGTCAGTAGTTTGAAGACTATCATTTGTCTCACTGGAAGCCAGTGTAGTTCTTTCAGCACAAGTGTTATGTGCTCCTGTACCCTGGTCCCGGTGATGGGTCTGTCTGCACAGTTTTGTACTCGCTCAAGTGTTACTCTTGCAGTGTGGATATTGTGCTCCGTACTAAGGTCGGTTGCAGTGGTCAATTATTAATGGGACAAAGAAAGGATCGGACATTTGACGGTATTCCCGTCTACATTTTTGTTCATATTTCCAATGCTTCAGATATGATAGTATGCAGTTTTGCAAACGTTGCTCACATGCTTGTCCATGCTGGAGGTTGAGTATTAAATCACACCCTGGTTTTGAACATTTGGGCTTGGGTCGATTGTTACTTCACCAATTTCCAAGTTGGGTATTTTCCGTATTGACTTCATTTGGGATGACAAGATCACAAGAGACTGGATTTTATCATCATTTAGTTTGAAAAAGTTGCTTGTCATTCATCGCCTGATATCTGCAATTCTTTTTTAATCCTGTCAAAAGTGACCTCAACTGAAGGTGGAACCAATGGCTTTGGTGTCAGCTGGAATCTGAGACAGTGTTTCCTTGCAATGTCTCCTACAGGGATGGTGCATACAGTGAAAAGTACTCCATACCTAGCTTTACTGAATCCATTTATGACTGTGAGTGAGTGATTTAATATTTAACGTCCCATCGGCAATATTTCGGCCATGTCGTGGCGACAACATATTTGACATTGAAATGTAATATGTGTTTATTATACAAACCTGTATGCAAAGGACAGTAAAATAACTAGAATATCACAATTACAACTAAAACTAGCATGGAAATTTAAAACTAATAGCACTATTTGGACAATACAATATCCATTTATGATAACGGATTGTTGTCGATCTGCAAGGAATGATGCTAACTACGGTAAGACATCTCCAATGACGCCAATACGGGATTCCAGCACAGATTCCAATAGATTTTTCCATGGTTCCTAGTATGGTGATCTACCTTCAGTTGTTGGCAATATATAGCCTGTCCAAGATATTTTTATGGATTAAACTTCTTTTTAATTTCTCTCACGACGTTTCGAGACCATTCCAGGTCCCTTCATCAGGTGAACTGGCAGTTAGGACTATGACGTCGTCACTATGACGTCATAACCGAGTTATGACGTCCCAATGCAAGTAACATCACTGTACACTAGGGAGAGTACTGTATAAGTGAGTTTGAAGAGTTAATTACATAATGATGAAAATTCATGCTAAATAATAGAGTTGAAAGTTGAATTGTCAATACACAACAACTGCTAATTACGCAAAAGTTACTTGATAGCAGGCTTTCCAAAAAGAATAGTAGACTCGTTTTACTTTTATCTAAAGTTCATCAAAAGTTAATCAAGAGGTCCCACGCACTTGGCAGGTATACACCTTGATCACGATTCATTGCTGGTTTATGTCTCCTTATCTCCACAGCCTCCTGTAGTTTTCTCCGACGCCAGTCGTTGTCATTTCTCGAAAGCACCCTGATATCATTCCACATGATTACATGACTTTGGTTATTTGCCTTGTGCTCCGATATAGCGGACTTATCATTTTGTTTGCATACTGACGACTTGTGTTCAGCAACCCGGGTGTTAATAGGACTGAGAGTCTCGCCAATATATTGATCGCCACAGCTGCATGGTATTTGGTATACACATCCTCTAGGGTTGGGGCTTCTATTGCTAGATCCTCTTCCATTTGCCCGGAGGAGTGTCTTAATTGTTGTACCGCTAGAGAAAGTTACATCAAAGCCCGCTTTGCTCTTGATTAGTCGGGCTATCTGATGGCTGACTGGTCCCACGTAGGGTATGGTGATCCTGATTGGGGATGGTTCAGGCTTGAGGCGCGGTTCTGATGATTCAAGCGTTTTGGTGATAGTCCTGGAGACAAGACGGGCTGGGTAGCCATTGAGGGCAGTAAAGGTTCTCTTGAGGTAATCAATTTCACTGTTTAAATTATCTGGGTGACAGATCAACTTGGCTCTTCTAGTGAGAGTAGCAATAATTGCTTGTTTGATCTGTGGGTGGTGACAGGAGTTGTAATTGATATACTGATCCGTGTGAGATGGCTTCCTGTACACAGAAGTGACGAGACCTTTGTCTGTAGATTGGAGGGCAACATCTAGGAAAGGAAGTTGCCGGTTCTGCTCAGTCTCCATTGTGAACTTTATCCTCGGATGCTGGTTGTTGACGTGCTGCAGTAGCTGTGCTGGGTCATCTTGCTTGTCTATGGTTGTGAACGTATCATCTACTTTGCGATACCAGCACAAAGGTTGAAAGGGTGCTGTGGAGAGAGCAGATTCTTCAAAGGAGGTCATATATATTTCAGTGATAAGCGGTGACAATGGTGAGCCCATAGGTACGCCATGTATCTGTCTATATATATTGTCATTAAATATGAAATAAGAGAAATCAAAACAGGTTGTAGCAAGGTTAATGATGCTATTTATCGTGAGACTGGTATCAAGTTCTTCCATTCGAGTCTGGAGCTTGTTCCGGAGAATTTCCAGGCTTCTTGCAAAGAGATGTTAGTGAAAAGGTCAACTACATCATAGCTGATCATGGTACCGGAAAGATGATCTTCTTTCAACTTGCTTATACAGGCCGATGATTGCTGATGAATGCCTTCCCTTCTTTACCTAAGGGTGCCAGGATGCGTGAGAGGTGCTGCGCAGTGCTGTAAAAGACGGATCCTCGTGAACAGACAAGTACCCTGGCTTTTGGTCGGTGCTTGTGTATTTTTATGGTTGCTCTACCATATGGAGCTTGAGCTATGAGCTTATTAAAGACAATATCGTTCATCTCTCCGTTTTCGTGAAGGTCTTTAAGGGTCTTCTTATGCTCACGCTCAAGTTTTGCAGTGGGGTCTTTTGTGATGATGAGATAGGTTGAGGTATCAGAAAGACTCTTGTTTATTAGCTGTTCGAAGTCTTCTTCAGCGTGCTTATGTACTGGTTGTGGAAGCTTGGATAACTGTTTTACGCTAAAGAAACGAGTGCTAAGACTGGCATTAAGACTGTAGTGAATTTGAGCAGTAATAATCTGACAGAAGCCCAGACTTCGATCATTGCTAAAGGATTAAACTATGTACCCGTGAGCGCTAAGATAAACGCTGATGCTTTCATCACAAGCATAGAGAGTGGTCTCCAACAACTTGCACCGAATGGCAACGTGGATTACCTACGTCACCAGATTATAGACACCATCAGGAAAGGGCCCAGGCCACGCAACCTCTCTGCGCAAGAACGACAAGCAATTGCTGAACTCAGACAAGATAAAGCAATCACCATCACTGAAGCCGATAAAGGTAAAGCAGCTGTTATCATGGATACACAAGACTTCGAACAGCTCATAAACAAGAGCCTTTCTGATACCTCAACCTATCTCATCATCACAAAAGACCCCACTGCAAAACTTGAGCGTGAGCATAAGAAGACCCTTAACTCATTAAGCCCGAGAGCCCCATCACTACTCAACACCTGGAAGCCCTCGCTGATTGCCCACTCTCTGTGCCGAGACTAATTAGTGCTAGTCACACCTGATTTCCCTGGCAGGTTTCGGGGATCACAGGAAGCTGTCTAGTCGTACAAACAAGTCCTGATTGTTTAATTGTGTCGTAAAGATATATGTAACAGATGAGACACACGTTAACAAATTCTTTCTCTTATATCATTGTGTGAGGTTTAAATTTACAAAACATCCATGACAATGACATACTGTAAAGAAGAATTTACTTTCATACTTTATAATCTTCGACGAAAATAGCGGTTTTGCCGATACATTTCTAGTGTTTACGAATTATTTTAATGAAAGTACTATAACGCTAGTCTGTGACTAGCACAAAGCACATTCATAGCATTGCACTTTATTTCATACAGATTTAATGCAGAAAACATACGTGACCATACAAACATACATATACAAAATGTATTCTACATATTCCTTGCATAGACATAAAACAAAGAGTCACGTGATAGGGCGTCATCAAATTTCCCGAATAGAACGTTCGGTATCTCAACTGTTCAATGTAGTGGCTGGTCATATGTTATCTGCGACCAATCGTATCATGAGATACCTGTCACAGAGGAAAGGACAGGTGATGGGGCGTGGGCGAAGTTTCTGAAGAGCACGTTTGGTCACTCAGCAGCTTGGATAGAGATTGGTTATTGGCTATATCCTTGACCAGTCGATATGCTGGGTTTCGGCTTTATCAACTCAAGCTATCATGTAACAGTTTGTGTATTGTAAACATACACACTGGTATCTCAACTGTTCAGTATAGTGGCTGGTCATATGTTATCTGCGACCAATCGTATCATGAGATACCTGTCACAGAGGAAAGGACAAGTGACGGGCGTGGGCGAAATTTCTGAAGAGCACGTTTGGTCACTCAGCAGCTTGGATAGAGATTGGTTATTGGCTATATCCTTGACCAGTCGATATGCTGGGTTTCGGCTTTATCAACTCAAGCTATCATGTAACAGTTTGTGTAATGTAAACATACACACTGGTAACGATGTATGAAATATACACATAAGACAAATAGGAGTAGATAGTCACTTTGTCCAGTTTATTTGTCCTCATTTTAGTGTTTTTCGATAAGTAAAACAAAGCGATTGAAATCCAACCACTGAGTAGAGGCAGTCTTTATTTTCATATACATTTTATGCACACAACTAGTACATAAAACATAATGGTTTGCTGTACATGTAAATATAATCTTCACCTTGATACGAATGACTATCCAAACTAGAGTACACGCATTACAGAATTCACGAGGTGACACTATACTGAATTATTATAGTGTATAAACTTGCAGTTGACACCCCCACCCCCAATATTTATGAAGGTGGGCGTGCCTATATCTTTACTGAATGCAAACGAGGTTCATAAGATTACAGATGTGCATGCATGTATAAACATCACAGAGAGGGGCGTGACTCCATAAAGCAAGATGTCCAATGATATAACAGCGCATCTGTTTATTTTACACTTGTCACGGGACAAACCTTTCAACAAGGACGTAACTACATATGCATTCTACCGGAGGCTGTTATCTCATTACTGTAATCTGCTTGAATGATTATACGCATGTGTATCGATACCGTAACTGATATACTATCCAGCTTTTATAGACGATGGATCAATAGAGACTGAGTTGATTGATACACGTGATAATTGCACCGGATTTGATAATTACACAGATCAAATACAAACGTTTTACAGAATGCTCATGTAAATTGCATAGAAAACTGACAATTCAAATCAACATGAAACTTTCAACAGCTTGAACAAAAAATGCTTGAAATACCTTTGTATGGCTCACATGTAATAACTTATGATATTACTTCTGTCCATGTGTGACAATGTTTTGAATTACCAACTTACTGCCTTTTGTAACAAACGTAGTAAAACATTTCATTGTTGTAATAACACTGACATGTATATATGTATTCGATGCAAAGGCGCGACTTATCACTTTATATTCGTTTAGGTAACATTGCGAACTTTAGATTATGGAAAACAACTAGTTACAATTCAGTAAACTTCAAATTAGTAAGTTCAATTATGTTTAATCTATTCGAGCTTAGATGTATAATTACTTGTGTTTATACATTATGTTTCAGTATATGAAACATGACAACGTAAAGATGCCTAAAAAGTAAATTCAAACTATTCTATTGTGTTTGAATTCTTTGTATGTCCTTGAAATTTCGTATATTGTTTCCTATTTATTAGGTAGTTGAAGGAAATATAATTTTAAGTAACCTCTAAACCATTACATCTGATACAATCAAGGTGCATACGAAGTATTTTAGTATCCATTCCCAAGGAAGAGTACCAGGCACTTACCTCTGTAAAAACACCGTAATCCCCTTTCTCGCCGACATGCGTTCATTTGCTAAACGCTGTACAAGCCTATGATAATGATTAGCAATTGTTATCAAAACACTTTAAATACTTCTTCTGATTGATACTAAAGGTGGGGTCTCTCGTAAGAAAAGCTAACATTTGCTCAGTACTGCTAAATTGGTTGAAATAATAGGTACAGTGCGATTTTTAAAAGTACAACACACATGTGCGTCTCTCGCTGAATAAGAGGTGCTTTCTGTTGACGACTGTATGTGGCTCTCGCTGTGAGAAACTGCTAATTACCTGCCCCATAAACACGTCACTCGCTGTGAGGAGCTGATTAATTTGCCCCATATATGCGTCTCTCGGCCTCAATGAGTTAAAGACCTCCACGAAAACAGAGAGATGAACGATATTGTCTTTAATAAGCTCAATCCTATCAATTCTCAAGCTCCATATGGTAGAGCAACCATAAAAATACACAAGAACCGACCAAAAGCCAGGGTACTTGTCTGTTCACGAGGATCCGTCTTTTACAGCACTGTGCAGCACCTCTCACGCATCCTGGCACCCTTAGGTAAAGAATAGAAGGCATTCATCAGCGATTCATCGGCCTGTATAAGCAAGTTGAAAGAAGATCATCTTTCCGGTACCATGGTCAGCTATGATGTAGTTGACCTTTTCACTAACATCCCTTTGCAAGAAGCCCTGGAAATTCTCCGGAACAAGCTCCAGACTCGAATGGAAGAACTTGATACCAGTCTCACGATAAATAGCATCATTAACCTTGCTACAACCTGTTTTGATTTCTCTTATTTCATATTTAATAACAATATATATAGACAGATACATGGCGTACCTATGGGCTCGCCATTGTCACCGCTTATCATTGAAATATATATGACCTCCTTTGAAGAATCTGCTCTCTCTCCACAGCACCCTTTCAACCTTGTGCTGGTATCGCAAGGTAGATGACACGTTCACAACCATAGACAAGCAAGATGACCCAGCACAGCTACTGCAGCACGTCAACAACCAGCATCCGAGGATAAAGTTCACAATGGAGACTGAGCAGAACCGGCAACTTCCTTTCCTAGATGTTGCCCTCCAATCTACAGACAAAGGTCTCGTCACTTCTGTGTACAGGAAGCCATCTCACACGGATCAGTATATCAATTACAACTCCTGTCACCACCCACAGATCAAACAAGCAATTATTGCTACTCTCACTAGAAGAGCCAAGTTGATCTGTCACCCAGATAATTTAAACAGTGAAATTGATTACCTCAAGAGAACCTTTACTGCCCTCAATGGCTACCCAGCCCGTCTTGTCTCCAGGACTATCACCAAAACGCTTGAATCATCAGAACCGCGCCTCAAGCCTGAACCATCCCCAATCAGGATCACCATTCCCTACGTGGGACCAGTCAGCCATCAGATAGCCCGACTAATCAAGAGCAAAGTGGGCTTTGATGTAACTTTCTCTAGCGGTACATCAATTAAGAGTGAGTGACTGAGTGAGTTAAGATTTAAAGTCACATCGGCAATATTTCAGCCATATCGTGACTGAAACTAGTTCTAAATTTATAATACATACTTATAATATATAAAACCCTGTCAACGAAGGACAGTAAAACCACTAGATTATCACAGATTGAGTTAAAACTAGCTAGCATATATCTTTAAAAGTAGCAAATAATTTCTGGACAATACAATGTAAAAATGGGCTATAGATCGCCAACAACTGAAGGTAGATCACCATACTAGGAACCATGGGGACTTACATTACTTTTGTTACCTGCATGGACCCTAGCTGGATTTACACCATCCCTTCAGCTGTTGGCGAAACGTAGGGAAAATTTAGGCACAAATTAAAATGACAAGAATACTACGTTTAAAACACAGGACGTGAAAATTTTACTTTGAAAGTTTTTTGGACTTACGTACCCTCTCAGGAGGACAATAATTTTACGATACTTCAACCCCCTTTGAGGATACAGCCACTAAAAATCTAAGCTCACAATCTACACTGCCAATCATTAAAACACATCTATCTACAGAACATATTAATCAAAATTCATTAATTAAATCAATTTCTTTTAAAGAAGCAAGAATTAAATGAAGATGAACAGTATTAAAAAAGATCCTTAACAGTTTTAACATTGAAATATTTATCCCTTATGATGGAGAATTCAACACAGTCAAGCAGGAGATGCTTGACTGTGACTCTCTCATCACAAGGGATACAAAACGGAGGATCTTCACCTTTTAACAAATATTTGTGAGTGTACCTTGTATGGCCAATACGACATCGTCGCATGATGACCTCTTCAAATCTGGACTGACAACCCAAGTAGGTGTAACCAATATAGGGTTTTATTTCATGTAATTTATTTATACCTACTTGGGTGTCCCACTTCTTCTGCATCAGATCGCGGATGTAAGTTCTAATGCTAGCTTTGTAATCAGAGTATGGAATAAGAAGTGGTGTCAAAGATTTGTTGAGTGCTGCCTTGGCAGCAAGATCGGCCATTGTATTCCCAGAAATGCCAACATGGCTGGGTAACCAACAAAAGACGATGTCGTATTGGCCAGTAGCAAGCTCATTATACAATTCGATAATGTCTAGTAAGAGTGGATGTTTACAAGAAAGATTTTTATAGCCTGAAGGCAAGAAAGAGAGTCAGAAAAGATGATATATTGTTTATGTTTAGGGTGTCTTTGAATATATTTAAGAGCTGTTAATATGGCGTTTGCTTCGGCTGTAAAAATAGAGCTGTTATCCGGTATTCTAGAAGATATTGTTCTGGATCCAATGACAGTGGCACAAGCAACTGCGCCACCATCCTTGGACCCATCTGTAAATAAGGTTTTGTATGGATTATATTTACTTTTTAATTGATTATATTCTTGTTTATATTGTAATTCATTAGTTTCTCCTTTTTTAAATGCTGTTAATGTTAGGTCAACTTGTGGCCTAACCAACTGCCAAGGAGGAGAAGAAAGAAGACGGGAAGGAGCTATATTCTCCACTCAATGCCGGCAGCAGAAATAAATGGCTTAATTCTGTGCCCAAGAGGCGGAACAAGAGAAGACCTTTTGTTGTATAAATCCTCATAGAGAGGATTAAAAACACAATTAAATGCAGGATTTGACTCGTTAGAATATAGTTTAGTTACCATACTGCAAGGATAATTTTATACGGCGTTGGTTAAGAGATGGCTCATCGGCCTCGACGTAAAGACTGTCAATAGGAGAGGTTCTAAAAGATCCAAGACAAAGTCTTAGACCTTGGTGATGGATAGAATCAAGTATTTTGAGGTTGCTTTTACAGGCTGCACCGTATACAATGGAGCCGTAATCAAGTTTCGAACGGATGAGAGATCTGTATAGGTGTAGTAGGGTAGTTCGGTCCCCTCCCCACTTAGAATTTGAAACGACTTTTAACAGATCAAGTGCCTTCAGGCATTTAGCTTTAAGTGACTTAATGTGTGGCAGAAAAGTTAAATGTGAATCAAAAATAAGACCAAAGAACTTGGCCTCCTTCACAACTTTGATGGGTGTGCCATTTAGAGATAGTTCAGGGTCTTTATGCGGTTTGTATTTACGGCAGAAATGTATACAATTAGTTTTGGATTTAGAAAATTTAAAGCCGTTTTCATTTATTTATTTTGTTTAAAGACTTCTGCATTTGCTGTTCAATGGTATGCATATTTTGACCACGACAAGAAATATTAAAATCATCCACAAAAAGTGATCCATCAATTGAATCATTTAAAACCTTTGATAAACTGTTGATCTTGATAGTAAACAATGTCACAGACAAAATACTGCCTTGCGGGACATCCTGATCCTGATTGTAATGGTCAGACAGGGTTGAACCCACTCGGACTTGAAATTGCCTGTCATTTAAAAAGTTGGATATAAATTGAGGCAAACGGCCTCGTAATCCAAAGGCATGTAAATCTTTTAAAATCCCATGTTTCCTTGTCGTGTCGTATGCTTTTTCTAATTCGAAAAAGATCGACACTGCATGCTGTTTATTAATTATGGCATTTTTCACAAAAGATTCTAAACGCACTAACTGATCGATGGTACTACGGTTTTTCCTGAAACCACATTGTATAGTAGTTATAAGGTTATTGGTTTCCAAGTACCAAACAAGTTGATTGTTGATCATGCGTTCCATGGTTTTGCAAACGCAGCTAGTCAGTGAAATTGGTCTATAATTGGAAGGATCAGTATAATCACGTCCAGGTTTAGGGATGGGCACAATTATAGCATCGCGCCACGACGAAGGAAATTTTCCAGATGTCCAAATATCATCAAAAATAGATAAGAGCGTCTCTAAACATGAAAACCAACCTAAGATTGTTTAATGCAGAATGAAAATCTGACCCAAAAACAATAACATCGTCCAGGATCACATAGACACTTCTTCCACTTCAACTTTCCCAATACCCTGTCCATCAATCTTTCAAAAGTAGCTGGGGCATTAGTAAGACCAAACGGCATGACATTGAACTGATGGAGTCCTACATGAGTAACAAAAGCAGTTTTGTGTTTGTCTCTTGGATCCATTTTTACTTGCCAATACCCGCTGGCTAAATCCAGGGTACTAAACCATTGACAACCACCCAATGTTTCCAGAGTTTCCTCTATCCTCGGCAAAGGATAGGCGTCCCTCAAGGTCACCTCATTCATTTTTCTAAAATCAATGCAAAATCTGCAGGATCCGTCACGCTTAGTTACTAAGCAAACAGGAGCAGTCCAAGGGCTACTACTAGGTTCAATAATATTTTGTTGTAACATCTTGTCAATTTCATTTTCCACTAACTGTTTCTTAGCCAAAGGGATCCTTCTGGCAGGTAGTTTGATAGGAGTCGCATCACCAGTATTGATAGTGTGAGTAATCTCATCTGTCTGTCCTAACAAACCATCTTCACCCACAAAAAGATCCTGAAATTCTCCAACCAAATCAGAAACGGACTGCTTTTGAATATCCGAAAGACCAGAGGAACATCGATCAACTAGTGACTGCAAGTGACTCGGTAAGTCCAAACTTTGTGCATCTGTGGCAACATCATCACAAGCTACAACCTGATCTACTCTGCTAACTGTAGCCAGTACGGATGAACTGTTTATGGACACTTTCTTGCTGTTCAGGTTCAGCACTGAAATTACTACAACATCCTTATCAGGCTGGACAAGACTTCTAGCCACAAAAATTCCTTTGCTTCGCCAATATTTATTTGGCTCAACCAACCCCAATTCAGTACCAAATGAACCCTCAACAGTGCATTTGATTAATTTCTCCGAATTCTGGGGAACAACAACCTTGTCAACAATTCTAACCCGCGCACAACTACCTTTGTTCAGTTTGTACAACTTGAGTTTACCTCTAGATGTAGACAGTGTCTGTCGTCTCACATGTACCTCACCATCATAATCCTCTAGGAAATCCATGCCAAGAATACTACCCATGGTACCCAAGTCTGCAACGACAAACTCTTGTTGAAACGTCACACTTCCAACACAAAACTCAAAACAAGCAGAACCATGGACAACTATAGGCATACCATTGGCCGTAAAGAAATCCTTGTGAACTTTCTTCAAACTAATGCTCTGAAAACCCAGTTTAAGAACATCATCTTGTGACATAATTGAGACAGGAGACCCTGTATCCAACAACATTCTAGAGGTAAGCCCGTTCACCAAAACATCTGTATACAAACATTTCTGAGGTTTTAAAGAATGTAAAACAATTTGTTCCCGTGAAACTGATTCACTGGAGCAAGTTGACGAAGATGACTTCATCAGTTTCCCTTCACCAGATAAAAATAATTTTTCCTCTAACCCATCACCGTTGAGTACAGATTGCTTCACCAAGGGATCAACACTATTCCCCATCCACGAAGGTAAATCTACCTGCACTCCGATATCAACAGTAAAAACAGTTTTTTCCACAGAAGCTACATCTTCATCTGGCCTACAAATTTTCCCAACATCGGCTGAGACCTCGGCCTCGACCCCAGCCTTTACTAGTTTCCCATATCTGTTTCCTTGATATCTGACCGATCAAGCAAACCCAGTTTTGATAAGTATGGACACCTATCGCTAAAGTGACCTGATTGATTGCAGACATAGCAGGTATTAGGCCTGGCACTTCTTAAGCTACGTTTAAACTTTTCCAAGCGATCATCTATTAACTTTGTGACTGCCTCCAGTGTCAACCCACCACTATCAAGTGGTTGCCTAGTTTGGTTCACTCCTGCCACCCTGTCTAAACTTTCAGGTTTCTTTTTCCTGCTACCGTCAACAGCTTTAGAACTCCATGGCATATGAAATGGCGTTTTCCAGCGTTTGTGGATGTGCAAATGTAACATGTTTTCTCATGTCAAAGCTATGCAGGCCAGTTAAGAACTGATCAATCAAATGTACCTCTAGTGATGAAGTGGTGCTGGTAGGGTAAGCTAAATTTGCTAGTCTACGGAGTTCAAACCGATAATCCAGTACGGCCTCGTCGCGACCTTGACGACGATTTCGAAATTCACTTCTGTAGGCTACATTCCGCTCAACCGGATTAAAACGTTGACTCAAAGCATTTTTCACTGCCTGATAACTGCTGAGTTGCCCTAACGTAAGACTACTCAAAAGCTTTTTGTGCTGCACCTCTCAAACACATACTAAGTTGTTGAGCCTTTTCATATTCTGTCCACTCATTCCATGAATCTACTTGTTCAAAATGAACAATAAAATCCTGCCAATCACATGATATTCCATCAAATCTTTCAGGCACAACTTCACGATGAGATAACCTAGACTTTTCAAACCCCATCAAAACAGTTCCGGGCACCCATGAAGGGCCACCTCCTCGTGGTGGGTGCTGGGTCACGCTAAGCGCCCTTCAACCCCCCGTTGTGGACCCGGGGGGATATTTGGTCCACCAACCCGTTTGCCGTGGGTTGCGCCCCTGTGTCGGTGGAGGACGGGAGGCTGGTGGTTGAGGGCACTGGTTCCAGGAACAGTGTTCCTTTGCCCAACACACCACTTCGCCCCTTACTTCACCTAGACGGGTGGTTGAATGGGCCCGGTTCAACCAATCGGCTGGTCACGCCGAGCCCTGAGCACTAAATTTCATTGCTCTAATATTATTTGGCTTGGTTTTATTTAGACACAGTATTGACATGTTTTGTTTTGTGTATCTAATATGTGATATATGGATTTTCAAATTTGTGAAATTTTGCCTAGATGCTGGTGCCAGAAGGCGGTGGCTCATGGGCCAATCTGGTAGAATAATTGATTTTTCATTTTTTCTGCTTGAGTATGTCATCTGGGTATCCCTGGTGCTGCAAGTCGGAGACCCACTTGTTATTAGCACTGTCTTTATGATACTCCGTGGTGGGTGGGGAGCTCGGATGATGAAACAATTACTAACTCAACATGGCTTACCAAACTCCCTCGAAAAAGACCAAACGACAACTAGACAATGACAATGACAATGAAGAGAATGAATCCACGCTAACAGAAAATAGGCCACGTTTCCTAGTTCTTGACACTGTTGACAAGACTCCACTCAAGTTGAACCCTTTTATTATTTCTAAGGGGATATATGGCATTGCAGGCGACGTTAGGAACATCAAACGCTTACGTTCAGGCTCTCTACTGATTGAGTGCAGTAGAAAACAGCAGGCATCTAACCTATTGACAATGAAAATGTTTGCTGGCATCCCTGTTTCAGTCACTGCCCATAGAACCTTGAACACCTGCAAAGGCATTATAAGAGACAGAGACCGTTTGTTAGCTGACATGTCAGAACTGGACATTGTATCGGAAATGAAGGATCAGGGTGTGACATATGTCAAACGATTTACCACCCGCAAAACAACGAACTGATTCCGACCAACACATACCTATTTTCATTCTCAACTCCAAGTCTCCCTCAGTCTGTTAAAGTTGGTTACTGTAGTATCACAGTTGCAGTCTACATCCCAAATCCATTGAGGTGTTTTCGATGCCAAAAGTATGGTCATGGTGTTAACACCTGTACACAGCCAGTGACGTGTGCTCATTGTAGCGAGAGGTCTCATGTGACGGAAGACTGCACTAGTACTGTTAAAAAATGCACAAATTGTTCAGGCAATCATTCATCCTTTTCCAAGGATTGTAAAATGTGGCAAAAGCAAATGGAAATAAACAAAGTTAAATTTACTCAAAACATTAGCTTTACTGATGCTAAAAAGATTGTGGAATCAACACTACCTAACGAAACTTATGCATCAGTCGTCAGGTTACCTTCCGAAACCATGCCTAAAGTATCCACTTTGTCAATTCAATGTCAAACAGACCTGACTTGGGTTAAAACTGATAACCCTACACTTCTCACACCTGAGCAATCTACTCAGACTTCAGACGCAAGTGTTAACACTATGATGATATCTACAGTTCAGGATGAAGAACGCACAGTGTCACAATCTACAGATCAGACTCGTTCTGAAACAAGTTCGAAGTCACAAAGTACTGGCAAACCGAGAAGGGGAACTGGGAAAACGAGTGGCAGACCACCCAAGGGTTCAGAAAATCCAATAAACTTATTCAATAAATATGGTTCACTCGAGGAGATGGATGTGTCAGAGAACATCCATCCCAGGGCACATAGCTTGTCGCCATCCAAAAAAGGTGAGGGGTAGGTCCCCTATCAATCCACCTAAAAGATAGATCATTTTACTACTATCGTGCAGTGGAACTGTAGAGGACTACGGACAAATTTAACGAACTACAGCTATTAGTCCAGGATTTAACACCATCAGCATTCTGTCTGCAAGAAACATATCTGAAACAGACAGATACTTTTACTTTACGCCAGTTCAATGCCTATCATTATTTTTCTCCTCTGGGTGATAGGGCCACTGGAGGATCTTCTATTCTTGTGCGACAAGATGTTATTCACAGTCCTGTTGTACTTAAAACTAATCTTCAAGCTGTTGCAGTGAGACTTACTCTGGGTGTAGCATTTACATTATGCTCTCTGTATATTTCACCTTCCTCTGCAATTCAGCAGACTGAACTTCAGTCACTCTATGATCAACTTCCGAAGCCCTGTGTTATTATGGGTGACCTTAACGGTCACAACCCCCTCTGGGGTAGTAACAACACTAATACTAAAGGTAAAATACTAGAAGATTTCATTTCTAATAATGACTTGTGCATATATAATGATGATTCAAATACTTATCTACATCCTGCAACTGGCACTTACTCTTCTGGATTTGTCTCTTGCAGATTCTAACATATTCAATCAATTTGATTGGTCTGTCCACAGTGACCTTTGTGGAAGCGATCATTTTCCAACTATCCTTTCAGAAATAACTCCATCTGATTTTCCATCGTATACAAGATGGAACTTTTCGAAGGCTTAACTGGTCTTTATATCAACTTTTATGTAAATCTAATTGCGACCTGAATGTTTCAGTGATATAACTGATCCCATTCAGATTTTTGCTGACGTTTTAAATGAAATAGCTGACGAGTGTATACCGAAATCCTCTACAACTCCACATGTACGGAAACCATGGTTTAATACAGACTGTAGACAAGCCAGAAAAGCGAGGAAGAAGGCAGAACATTATTTCCGCCACCATCCAACGGTCCATAATTTAAATAAATTCAAAATACTCAATGCAAAGGCACGTCGTACCTTCAAACAAAACAAACGACAATCTTGGAGGAAATATGTCTCCAATATTAATTCACGCACGCCAATGTCTAAGGTGTGGAACATGGTTCAGAGAATAAAAGGCAAAGGCTCCAAATCTGCTGTTCATCATCTTAAAGATGGTGACAATTTAATAACTGACAAATGCAACATTGCAAATAAAATTGGCGAAACTCTTGCCAAAAATTCATCATCGGCAATTATGTCCCTGAGTTTCAGAGATATCAGAAACAACAGGAAAAGACGAAACTTAATTTTGACTCGCATAACGGTGAAGATTATAATGAAGTGTTTTCATTACATGAGCTACATACTGCTCTTGAGCAAGCTCATGACACTGCAGCGGGTGATGACAATATACATTACCAGCTACTGAAACATCTTTACGGAACCGTGTCTGATGACACTTTTAGATATCTTTGACAAAATATGGACGTCTGGAGAATTTCCTCCTTCATGGCGTAATGCCATTGTAGTCCCAATACCAAAACCTGGCAAGGATCATACAGATCCGTCGAATTACAGACCGATCTCTCTAACTAGCTGTGTTTGTAAAACCATGGAACGTATGGTGAATAATAGATTAACTTGGTATCTTGAAACCAATAACCTTATAAGCAATATTCAATGTGGTTTCAGGAAAAATCGTAGTACCATTGATCATTTGGTACGTTTAGAATCCTTTGTTAAGAATGCTATAGTAAATAAACAACATGCTGTATCAATTTTCTTTGATCTTGAGAAAGCTTATGATACGACCTGGAAGCATGGCATTTTGAAGGATTTACATGATTTTGGTTTGAGAGGCCGTTTGCCTCTTTTTATATCACAGTTTTTAAAAGACAGACAATTTCAAGTCCGAGTGGGTTCAACCCTGTCTGATCATTACAATCAGGATCAGGTGTCCCTCAAGGCAGTATTTTGTCTGTCACTTTATTTAGTATCAAGATCAACAGTTTATCCAAGGTTTTAAACGATTCCATTGATGGATCACTTTTTGTGGATGATTTTAATATTTCTTGTCGTGGTAAAAATATGCATACTATTGAACGGCAATTGCAGTTGTGTTTAAATAAAATAAATAAATGGTGTCTTGAAAACGGCTTTAAATTTTCCAAGTCCAAAACTAATTGTCTACACTTTTGTAGAAAATATAAGCCGCATAAAGACCCAGAACTATCTTTAAATGGCACTCCCATCAAAGTTGTGAAGGAGGCCAAGTTCTTGGGTCTACTCTTTGACTCCCATTTAACCTTTTTGCCGCATATTAAATCCCTTAAAGCTAAATGCCTGAAGGCCCTTGATTTGTTGAAAGTTGTTTCCAACTCAAAGTGGGGAGGAGATCAAGCTACCCTCCTCCACCTATATCGCTCATTGGTCCGCTCGAAACTTGATTATGGCTCCATCGTATATGGTGGAGCCTGCAAAGCAACCTAAAACTACTGGATTCTGTCCATCACCAAGGCCTAAGACTTTGTCTTGGTCTTTTAGAACCTCCCTCCTGTTGAGAGTCTTTACGTCGAGGCAGATGAACCTTCTCTTAACCAACGCCGTATAAAATTATCTTTACAATATATTACGAAATTATATTCTAACGAGACTAATCCTGCATTTCACTGTGTCTTTAATCCCCTTTATGAGGATTTGTATAACAAAACCTTCTCTTGTTCCGCCTCTTGGGCTCAGAATTAAGCCATTTATTGCTGCTTCCGGCATTGAGCTGGAAAAATATAGCTGCTTCCCGTCTTTTCTTCTCCTCCTTATAATTGGTTAGGCCACAAGTTGACCTAACATTAACAGCATTTAAAAAGCAGAAACTAATGAATTACAATATAAACAAGAATATCATCAATTAAAAAGTAAATATAATACATATAAATCCTTATTTACAGATGGATCCAAGGATGGTGGCGCGGTGGCATGTGCCACTGTCATTGATCCAGAACCATCTCTTCTCGTTTACCAGATAACAGCTCTATTTTTACAGCAGAAGCAAACGCCATATTAACAGCCTTAAAATATATTAAAAACCACCCTAAATATCAACAATATATCATCTTTTCTGACTCACTTTCTTGCCTTCAGGCTATTAAAAATATTTCTTGTAAACATCCACTTTTATTAGAAATTATTGAATTGTATAATGAGCTTGCTACTGGCCAATGCGACATCGTCTTTTGTTGGTTACCCAGCCACGTTGGCATTTCTGGGAATACAATGGCCGATCTTGCTGCTAAGGCAGCACTCAACAAATCTGTGACACCACTTCTTATTCCTTACTCTGATTACAAAGCCAGCATTAGAGCATACATCCGCGATCTAATGCAGAAGAAGTGGACACCCAAGTAGGTATTAATAAATTACATGCAATAAAACCCTACATTGGTTACACCTACTTGGGTTGTCAGTCCAGATTTGAAGAGGTCATTATGCGGCGATGTCGCATTGGCCATACTAGATATACCCATGAATATTTGCTTAAAGGCGAAGATCCTCCAGTTTTGCATCCCTTTGTGATGAAAGAATCACAGTCAAGCATGTCTTGCTTGACTGCATTGAATATTCCATCACAAGGGATATCTATTTCAAATCCAAAACTCTGAAGGATCTTTTTAATAATGTCAGTTCTCATTTAATTATTGCATTTTTAAAAAAATTAGATTTGTTGAGTGATTTGTAAATATCTATATATTTTATTATTGGTAGTTTAGATTAGCAACTGAGATTGTTAGTGGCTGTATCCTCAAAGGGGGTTGAAGTATTGTAAAATTATTGTCCTCCTGAGAGGGTACGTAAGTCCCAAAACATTTAGTCAATCTAAGTGTACCTGCTTTTTAATCGTAGAATAAGTGTGTTTTTAATTTATGGCTAGATTTTCTTTCTGTCGCCAATGGCTGAAGGGATGGTGTAAATCCACCTAGGGTCCATGCAGGTAGCAAAGGCACTGTAAGTCCCCATGGTCCCTAGTATGGTGATCTACCTTCAGTTGTTGGCGATCTATAGCCCATTTTTACATTGTATTGTCTTCTTTAATTGGAATGTTTTAGCTTTGTTCGCTAGTTTTATATTGATAGCTGTGATTATCTAGTATTTTTACTGTCCTTCGTTGACAGGGTTTTATATATTATATGTCTGTATTACAAATTTAGAACTAGTTTTAGTCACGATATGGCTGAAATATTGCCGATGTGACTTTAAATCTTAACTCACTCACTCACTCACTCAAAACAGTTCCGACTGGATTTGGTTGTCTTAAACAATTCAAACCTCTAGAATCAGTATACAACCCGTCCTGTATTTCTGGTGTACTGAAATGCACAGAACGGCTACCACTCATAATTCCATCTTATATATGACCAAACAACCGATGATCAGCATTCTGACGTGCACCATAAGCTGATGCTAACTGTGTATCCCTACTCATCTGTCTTAAACCGACACCATTTCCTATTTGAGAAAGAGGTGAATACGGTGTAGAAGTTGGATATATATTTTGCCGAAATGGGGGCAACTCGCTTGTCAAATCGATGAGTGGTTCCTCCAAATTACCATCGGCATTACCACAAAACGGACCATCAGTCTCGGACAACAAAGAACAATTTAGACCTAAATCTTCAGACATGGTTTTGGTAGACTACACTGAGAAAAACTGTAAAAAAAAAAGAAAAAGAACCTAATCCTGGTCACGGCACCAAATCTGTAATAGGGGCCTAGCGAGTGAGTGATGTAAAATAGACGCCCAGTGACAGCAGAACGTTGTATATGTGTGTCAAGTGTCGGTCGGTTACTGAAGTAAAATGCTTTGCGTTGTGTTTGATAATTGGTCTCTTTACATGGTCAGTACATCTTGTCTGCAAGTTCTGTGTGAATGGTTCCTGGCGGGTTCTCCCAATTCAACTCAATTAAAGTCAGAACAAAAGAATATTATGTTTCCATTCTTGTTTATTGGGAGAAAAAACGTATTAGTCAAAACAATCCTACGTATATCTACCTACCTAAATCCTTCTTAAATACAGTTTAACTTTGGTCTATGTCCACCCCCTAATACCTACCCCCGAAAATAACAAAACAAAACTTACTCGTTCCTATGCTATTTCTCCCCCTTCCCAAGCTATCACTAAATCAACACGACATCCCTAAAACAACAAACAATACGTGGAAACTTAACTTGGTCTTGATGCAAGACTCGAAGTCGCTGAACACTTACCCGATGCGGGTATCGGACGACTGACGATTCCCTACCTAGGGTAGGCCTATATAGTCGACATCGGGCCACTTGACTGGGGAAATCCAGATTTCGGCCAATGCGCACGCTCCTTACATCTCTGCCCTCAAGATGGCGGAGCATGCAAGAAGCGTGACATCGTCCTGTCTCCACGGCCACGAGGTCCGCATGGGCCTAGGCTTCTACATATGTGACTACAAAGGTAGCTACTACGTCAGCCGCCAACCCAACTACCTAACCTACCCCACCCACTATGAAGCTTTTGTATTTACTAAACTTTTATACCCCGAGACGCCCACATTATTATTCCTTCAAGGATTATCGGTTCCTTACTGACAACCGACAACCATGAGTCAATTCGAAAACATATGAGTACCTTTCTTTAGCTATAATATATTTTTGACAACCAGTGCTAAACGTGTTTCTTTTCAGTATCGCGGACAGTGTTTGTCACAAAACATATTTTGGGAATCAATGACATGGTTAACGTAAAATGCGTTTGAGTAATCTGTATTTATATTGAATTACATTGAATTAATAAAACTATTAATTAATATACTGCTATTCATAAAACAGCCATGTGTTACCAACTTTATCAAGTTGATGTTCTATTCATATTTGGCCACATTGACTCCGTCATTTCCCTTTTCAATTAAAGTATGTAATTCCAAATTAAAATATTTTTGTTTGTTTAATTTGTTATTTATTTTCTAAATACATTTGTTATGCTGCAGCAATATTTTGTAACTATACCAAATTAAAAGCTATTTTTTACATATTAAATATATTTATATTTGTTAGGAACTCTCAAACATCAATATTGATATGTAAAAAATAGTTTCTCTTAGGGTTCTTCTGCTTAGTGACTTGTGTCGGGGTTTCCTCCCCCTGCTCCTGTGTCAGGTACTCCGGCAATGGGGTTGTCTGGGCAGCATCCATCTTGTATACTATTACTATTATTGTTCCCCTCTTTAAATTGGGCACCCGTGAAGAGCCACCTCCTCGTGGTGGGTGCTGGGTAACGCCAAGAGCTTTTCGACCCCCCGTTGTGGACCCGGGGGGATATTTGGTCCACCAACCCGTTTGCCGTGGGTTGCGCCCCTGTGTCGGTGGAGGACGGGAGTCTGGTGGTTGAGGGCATTGGTTCCAGGAACAGTGTTCCTGTGCCCAACACACCACTTCGCCCCTTACTTCACCTAGACGGGTGGTAGAACTGGCCCGGTTCTATCAATCGGCTGGTCACGCCAAGCCCTGTGGTAATTTATGTACCTTTGCACAAAATTTTGAATATCATATGATACAATTTTTAAGTCTTGGCGAATTTTTTGAACTTCAAATCCATAATTTCATGACTGTTTTTGCCTAGAGCCTTTTGCCCAGAAGGCGGTGGCTCATGGGCCAATCTGGTGGAATAGTTACTTTTTTATTATTCTACTTGAGTATATCATCCGGGTATCCTTGGTGCTGCAAGTCGGAGATCCGCTTGTTTTTAGCATTGTCCTTGTGATACTCCGTGGTGGGTGGGGAGCTCGGATGACGAATCAATATAACCTCAACATGGAATACGAAACCCCCTCCAAAAAGACCAAACGTCCACTTGATACTGACGATGAACCCAGACCTTTGACACAATCAGAATATTGGCCACGTTTTCTTGTTGTTGAGACAAGTGACAAGACACCTCTTAAGCTGAACCCATTTGCAATATCAAAGGGTATAGCTGGCATAGCTGGCGAGGTTAAAAACATCAAAAGATTGAGATCAGGCTCTTTATTGATAGAATGCAGCAAGAAACATCAATCTGTTAACCTTATGTCATCCACTTCGTTTGTCGGTGTTCCAGTTTCAGTCACAGAACACAGAACTCTCAATAGAAGCAAAGGAATAATACGTGATAGAGATAAATTGTTCACAGACATGACTGAAAGTGACATAGCATTTGAAATGAGAGATCAAGGTGTTATATACGTTTAACGATTCTCAACCAGGAAAAACTCTCAAACTCAACTGACTAAAACTTACCTCTTTTCCTTTTCATCGCCAATTGCCCCCAAATCAATTAAAGCAGGCTACTGCCATATCAAAGTTGACATGTTCATTCCAAATCCCTTAAGATGTTTCAAATGTCAGAAGTATGGCCATGGTGTCAATTCCTGTACAAGACCTGGCACATGTGCACACTGCAGTGAACAGACTCATACTACTGAAGACTGCAACAGCGATATTAAAAGATGTACAAATTGTTCAGGGAACCACTCATCCTATTCCAAAGACTGTCCCATCTGGAAACAGCAGATGGAAATCAATAAGATCAAAGTTTCCAGAAACATCAGCTTCTCTGAAGCTAGGAAACTTGTACAGTCTGCTGAAGGTACAGATTCATATGCATCTGTTGTTAGGTCAACTGTTACTCAAGCACCCACAGTAACAACTAAATCTATAGACTGTCAAACAGATCTCACGTGGGTCAGCACAGAAGCACCTCAGATTTATACCACTGAACAGGCAACACAAACGTCTGACTCAATTTCAGTCTCTCAAAATCCCTCTCAAGTTCAATCACCTCTTTCTCAAGAACCATCTTCTCAGTCAACTCAACGGTCTCAAGCTACGACAAACGTTCAACAAATCGTTAAAAACAAGGGCAAACCGACGTCAGATTCTTCGAAGAAACAAAGTGGCAGAACCCCAAAAGAGTCAGATGATAGAATTAAATTATATAACAAATATGGGTCCCTGGAGGACATGGATGTCTCCGAAAACGTCCAATCAAGGGCACACAGTTTGTCGCCCTCCAAAAAGGTGCGGGGTAGATCCCCTATCAATCCACCTAAAAGATAGGTTTTTCAAAACATATCGTGCAGTGGAACTGTAGAGGACTACGGACAAATTTTAATGAAATACAGCTAATTGTCCAAGATTTAACACCATCAGCTTTCTGTCTGCAGTTTCCGACACTCAATTAGCAGTGAGCCAGATCGTAGTTTTTAATTTCCTTAACATCACCTGCCAAACCTTCAATGCCTTTCGCTACAGCAAAAGGATTTAATTTCAAAGGGCCACCATCCGGTGCTGACGTCACAATGAAACGAGGCCAGTTGTCAGCGTTTGCAAGGACTACAGTAGCCTCATCCTCTGAAGAACACGAATCGTCCGATTCATGAGATCGTTTTTTAAGGGGGGGTGCCATGATTGTATGTAATAGGATTCACCCTCCTAGCTCCCCACCCACCACGGAGTGTCAACAAGGACGATGCCTCGTGTCTGTGGGTCTCCTGCAGACGGCACCAAGGATACTAGGAGGGTATACTCAAGCAGAAAGTATCTTTAAAAGATAAATCCTACCAGATTGGCCCATGAGCCACCGCCTTCTGGGCATAAGACTCTAGGCAAAGTAGTTAAGTCATATGTCGAAATAAAGTAATGTATTTTAGACAAAAAGGGCCGAGACCTAAAGTCAATAATTACAGTTCAAAATGGAATTTGTGCAAATACAAAGAATGCACAGGGCTCGACATGACCAGCCGATTGGTTGAACCGGGCCAATTCAACCACCCGTCTAGGTGAAGTAAGGGTCGAAGTGGTGTATTGGGCAAAGGAACGCTGTTCCTGGAGCCCTTGCCCTCAACCACCAGAACCCCGTCCTTCACCGACACAGGGGCGCAACCCACGGCAAACGGGTTGGTGGACCTAATATCCCCCCGGGTCCACAACGGGGGGTTGAAGGGCGCTTAGCGTTACCCAGCACCCACCACGAGGTGGTGGCCCTTCATGGGTGCCTCGAGTCATGTGAGCATAGAACAGTTTTGTATGGCATATATTCAATAGCAGATATGGCTTGATATTCCGCCATGTCTCTTCTGACTGGACAACTCATGGCAGATGTCAGTATTCAAATGTTGAACTATGTTATGGTCGCTGTCAATACGTTTAATCACAATACTACACGTTTCGTTAAACGACTTAAAAGTAATTCTTATCTCTAAACAAGCTTAATACCCATTCTCAATAACTGGGCGCTTTTGACCATATCAAAAGCCGAAAATAAAGTTAATATATACTCATAAGATTATACTATATATACTATAAGATTACTTCACAGTAGAGTATTAGGTACATAATATACAACAAAAGTTGTCGAGTAATCTTTGTTTTAAACATACTATTTTTCGACTCAAAGTAATGCTTCGACTTTCCAAAAATGTAGCTAAGTAATGTACGTTATGGTGAAAGCGATACTCAAAGACGTTGATTTGTTTTAAACGGAGATATTAAAGATATATTTTCTTCTTCCTTACCGTAATGGAGAATATTCTAGTGTTAAAAAACCCAATAACTGTCATGAATATCAAAGAAGAGTTCCAGTCGAGATCTTCAAAGGTGACATATTTTTTCGGCCCAAAACTATGCCAGTGTAATTTCAATCTACATCATTTGGTTTATGTGATGTCCACAAAATACGCATGTTTAGAGACAAGAACATTTCAAGAAGTCGACAATTAAACGATAATCTACGCAATAATTTCAAAATGAAATATTTGAATGTGTTCATTTCTTAAAAGGATTCCATTGTATCACAGTGCTGAAATTATGAATTTTCAGATAAACACTGCAGATTTCACTTCAACAGACAGAACAAATTAAGATGAGGTGAAAACAACATAAATCGTTTCAAGCAACCTTTATTTTCAAATCGGTAAAATCATCTCTCACATCCAGGTTTGATACTAAAACATACTGCCGTGACTCTCATTCGTAGCTCACATTTTACTATCGGACTATGGCTCTATGAATTGTAATACTCCATACAATCAGTAAGGTTTGACTGAGAAACAAGCAAACACACTTTCGATTAACTGAAATCTCTAACAGCAAATACATCTAACACTCTATGCTTCTCAACAGCATCCAATTGCAGCATTCTTCAAGATTTGCCTGCAGGAACAGGTTCACCTATCTTGCACAACACATCAGAAGCTGGAAACCATATCTCATTAGCACATGTAGAGTACTACATAACTGTTTTTTCTTCTCCAAATTTGGCGGTTGAGTGGTTAAAGCGTTCCCTCGCTACGCCGAACGCCATGGTTCGATCCCCCACATGGGTACAATGTGTGAAGCCAATTTCTGGTGTCCCCCAACGTGATAATGCTGGAATATTACTAAAAGCGGCGTAAAACCCGACTCACTCACTAACTCATTTCTCCAAAAAGGATATTTCCGCTTCATTATCCTCTCCATCTACTTGAAGCACATTTGAAATATACGCTACCATCTTACGTATTCTCATGTTTTACCCCAAATTGTCTCTGGGTATCTGGAGTTACATTTATATGCTACATACAAACAATTACCCCAACATGTATAATTATGCAAATATCAGTAGCTACTGAAAGCGATTTCCAAAACTTAAATAGCCTAAAACTCAATAGCTTTTAGCAAAATTGTTTTACATTTGAATTCAAGGTGTAAAATAATAAACGCGTCGATATATCTGCTTAATCCATTCTTCATACTAGTTAAACGTCATGAGAATTTAATAATAGTAAAGGTTATAAAATTGATGATTACTTTAAATGTCCATGAATAACGTGATACTCTGGTGAAATGTACGTTACCCAGTGTAACGTACATTCCACTATCTGTTTACATACACAGTTCGTCAGCCATAGTTCACAATCAGCCCCAGCCAACATACAGAAGTAAATTGACCCGTGGGGAATGGATTGCATGAACAAAACTATTTCTATGTTTCTCTTACATTCTACGAGACAAAGAAACATATTGATACCTACGTTTCAATCACCATTTAATCATATTTTGAGCGATACTGAAGATATTAATTCGTAGATCTGCCGCCTCAGGACTCTATGACACGTGGTTGGTTAAAATAGTGACGTGTGCAAAAGTCGTATTGAGCTGGACAACGTCGGAATGAGAAAATCCGAATGTACTGGTATCGTACATTTCAGTAACGTACATTTCTTTCTATCAACAATTTCCCAATATCTGTTAAACCTTTTTAAGTATTAAACAAAAAATGTTCATATCGTGATGAGATCGTTAATGTTTATAATTATCATGCAAGAAAAGATTGGATTTATTTTGTTTACTTTGATATTATAATAGTCACGTACATTACATCCTTAACCATACGCATTTGACTGGCCTTTGTTCAAACAGGGACACGGTAGAAACATGCAAACTTTGGGGATCCGTCAGACTTCTTTTCACAGCTCTTTCTCATGACGATCTCAAAACAGATGTGTCATACTCGCAAATATCTCAAACAGTGCCCAAAATCCTGTAATTAAACTTAAGAAAGATGACACAAGTTTTCGTAAATTACAAACGGGCGACAGACACTTGAGACTTGACAATAAAGTTCTTTAACGTCCTGTTCAGTTTCTTTGATAGGTAAATGAAACGTATATCATTGCAAAATACTACAGTCTGTTTTTATCCGTAATGAAATTTACAAACTGATTTTCCTTTTTTAGATGCCTAGCGGTTAGAACAATCGAAAAAAAAATATAATACATTATCAGACACTCTAAGATGCCTAGCGGTTAGAACAATCGAAAAAAAATTTTACATTATCAGACACTCTAAGATGCCTAGCGGTTAGAACAATCGAATTTTTTTTACATTATCAGACATTATCAGAAATTATCAGAAATTTGCGGTCCGCTGCAAATGATATTGGACCGCTCAACCTTAACGACGGGCCACTATCAGTTGTGTTGTCAAGTGACGTCATAGTTCGACATTAATTGGCTTTTGACTGGCAGATATTCTGGGTCAAACAAGCCAAAGCAACCCAAATTCAAGCTTTAAATAGCGGTAATATTGGCTTTCTTGTTGGTGCTAACCTTAACAATTGCACTATTAAGACTGTTGATGGACCCAAACCGAACACTGTCATAGTTTGACATGTTGCAGGCTATGGTCTTGTCAAAGGCCAAGGTCGAATATCGTCACTTTCTGTTGTGACGTCACTTGAATTGTTCGATGACGTAATTGCATTCGGGCAGTCAACCCCGTCAGAAGTTGATGTGAGTAAACTTACAGTCAAATTCCTTCATAGTTTCCTTTTTCTTTTCAACACAAATTCCCTGTATTAATAATAACGTACGGTAATGCTATTTTTGAGGGCATTATCATTTGCAGAAGCCCTCGGTCTTTTTCAACTGCCCTTCTTCGTCGGGCAGTTAATGGAAGACCTCGGGCTTCTGCAAATGATAATGCCATCAAAAATAGCATTACCCTCATAATAAAGGTATAGTTTTTTGATGACGTAACAATTGAATGACGTTATCCCGTCACTGCGCCATTCCAGTGTGCCCCCCTCGTAATCGAACCATTTTACGTTACGTCACAATGTAAGCGACGTCACGATGCATGTCAGATGTCATCGCCTCGTACGGCCTCCTACAGTAAACTACTCCGTTGCATCCCGTTTCTTGGTTTGCCGTTGCTTCAAGCAGCTAACATCACTGGTGGAAACATTACGTTTATGTTTTCGACGGTTAAAATGTGTCAATTCGACTCACAAGTTTTCAGCGACACGGTAACGTTCGCAATGTTTACATTCCAACAATGCAATCGTGGATTGTCGCTTGACTACTAAGCTTCATCTGGATGTACTGATCTAAACTTACGTTGGTAGTAGAAATGCGACGTTCATGTTGCCCCATATGGTTTGTTTGTTTGTTTAATTTTTTTAATTTTTTCTGGAAACGTTCGTCTTAACGTAGGGGGGTGGGGTGGGGTGGGGGGGACACATCAATAGAACAGCGCGCCAGTTAGCCCTGTAAGGGATTCTTAATTTAGGTCTACGACAACGTCCTTTGTTTTCTGCCTTAAATTAATCGTAATTATCCTAAGAAAATATTAAATTTGGCATCTTAGAAAAGAAACACAGTTCGCTCTACCACCATGTATAGTGTAATAAAGCACACTTTCGCCCTGAACTATTATAACGTAAAGCACTCGGACGCAAGCGTCCTCGTACTTTAACTATAATAGTTCAGGGCAAAAGTGTGCTTTATTACACTATACATGGTGGTAGAGCGAACTGTATTTCCTAATTAAGGTGTGAACAGTATTTGCGGCGACAGTCACGTACATTTCAATTTTAACAATTGATTGGATGCATTTCATGTATTCCCGACATGTGGCAGACACGTGTTGTTTATAACTTTAGTAGGGTTGATAACATGTTGCCAAATGCAAAAGAATCAACTGTAAAGGAAAGCCAGGAAAACACAGAGCGCGGCGACACAAATGCGCCCTTTATTGTGAATGTGTGTTAAGTGAAAAGTAATTTATGTTTTAATCGTAGTATAAAGAATGAAACAATGAGTTGTACGTCAAATTATGGTTATCATGATAGCCCTAAGCTGTTTCAGCTTTGCTTATGAGAGATAAGAATAGTAATAAATATACGATGGTAGGTATAACAGTAATAGTAATAGTCCGCTTATATGGCGCTCATATGATACTGTCGGCCGTAAATCTGTGACTTAATACGTTGTTTTAATGGTATCAGCAATCACTGGGCATACATACAATTATATGTGAGATGGAGCAGACCTTGCGTCTCTACTTTCCTCAATAATCTGAATATATACTACCCATTAAACGTTTGGACTCACTAGTACATGTAACTATAGCCCCTAACTGCAGTCAACTGTTCTAAACTAGATTTTGCAAAATGTTCCATACTGATTAAAGGTACTGTTTACACATGAACTGATGTACTGGAAAACAAAGTCGTATCGTTGAAAAGAGTATTGTCATGAGCTCAATAAATGATGAAACTCAGTGAAAACTGGCGATTTCTTAACACAACTTTACACCAAAACACAGCTGTTCACATGCACGATATTTGCACATGCTCTTCAGCATCTGATATACAACATATAGTGAGTGCTATAAGTGAGTTTAAACTTTCGATGGGTAGTATAAGAGAGAACTAGCCGGACTCGGCGAACTGCCCGGATTGCCAGGCCACTGTCGATGCTGAAATAGAGCCAGATTAAACTCCAATCCGCCTCTTTGTTGTCCTTACTTCGTTACAGAACCCCCAGATACCTGTAGAAGAAAGTGTTTGCCCTACCTGTGACAATGATGTCCCGTGTCTATCACAATGGTATAAGATGGGGATGTAGGATATGCACTTTTATCTTGCCCCATTTGTGATGATTTATATCGTGATCTTTTACAATAATTTCTCTGATGGTGTTAACCAGTTTTTTCGATTGAGGGTAGGTTTTAAAGGTAACCGATATTTCTATTACTGCATGTGTACAGTAACTTTCTTCGAAATGTCTCCATATTCGTCCGCCATATACGTCGCTCAGAAGGCCTACCCCTTTCTCCATTGATCTTCTCAAATGACTTTCCCAAGTCAAGTTTGTAGATGATTGGTCGAAGTAGAAAAGTTTTAAGAGGTCTGTAACTGTATACCTTAAAGGTCACATGCAACGCAAAACACAACTTCGCAGATTCCGATACCTTTCGGTATGGATTTACAGTAACAAATTATTAAAAATGCAAATTCAACTTATAAAGTTGAAAAAATAACTCGATGAAAAAAAAACCGCGAAATCGGATTCAAACGATTCACTAAATTCACCCCAGCGCTTGGGGTGAAAAGTGGTTTCAACAGCTGTGCTGCGCTGCGCTGGGCTGCGCTCATAGCGCCTGCGAAGTGAAATAGGTTCGCGCAGCTTGGAAGCGGGATGTCCGGATTAAATATAAGGTCGTGAGCAGGAGTAGTCTAATTAAAGCAAATAGTAAATAATCTACTCATTACATAAAAGAACCTTGTTAGGATCTAGATCTACTCAGCTATGTGTCAACCAGTGAGGCGTTCGACATTTCAAGACGGAAAAGCTTCGCTGGCCGTGAATACTCGGTGAAGGCTTTGATGTGAGCTATTTTTCTAATGTTTTGTTGATATTTCACAGGCGCAAGCTTGTTATATGTTATGACAGTAGATTACCGATTTAACTGTTTATATAATTTCATTTGTCTATTTCACCACACGTTCTTCTTACCGAGTCACTTTCTCAGTTCGATACTTAAAAGCAATGTCATTATTTAGCGTTGACAGAATTTCTAACTGTGATATAGATATGTCGTTGTCACAGACAAAACTCAATGTCTGTTTTATTGACACCTATGTATCTGCCTGCCTGTCTGCTAATGACAATATTCAATACACACCTTAGATCACTGACCACATGCAATTTGATCTTAACACCTATCAGGCTATACACCATAAACAAAACGCATTGATTTATGGCCCGAGTTCGGGTTCTGTCACATTATGTAATTACACAGACAGGCAGGTGTGATACTTGTACACATGGCATGTTATGCTGTCTGTTGATTGCAAACTGTTAGACACAAAAAATGAGCATGTATTTACAAAACCCAACATCTCTATATACACACACAATGAGCCGGGAGAGCATCGGCAAATGAATCAGCCAATGAAAGTCCTCGTTACACCTGAGTGCACACCCACCCGCTCTGACTAGGTTCGGAATCCCGGATGCTTCGCTTCGAAGGAAGTAAACCCAAGTACAAAATATTGCACTTTTGATTTGCGATCGTACGCTTATAATTTTGTTGAGGTTTTTTCATAATCAGCAATGTATATTATATGTCATGAATAAGTGATCTTTGTGTTTTAATTATGTTTGATTTTTTGGTTGCTTGTGACCTTGAAGAAACAGGCTTAAGGACAGACACCACGTAAGAACAGTAATTACCGTTATCCGCCCAAGAAGCTAACCCTACAATGTCATCAATTTTCTCCTGGATTTCGCGGAGAAATTGATGTACATTGTCTTTGTACCCAGCAGGATGCCCGTGTGCAGCAAAACCGTCAAAGATCGGCTTCCTCCTCTGCCCCCAGTTTCCTCAATGTTTCTATGTGATGCTTCATGATATCAGCAATGTCAGACTTGTTCTTGGTTTCGATGTTTGAAACTTCTCTTCATCCGAGTTTAAAACAAAAACAGGCTCCAATCTATGGGCCTTTCCCAGGTCCTCCAGTGTGGTCAGGCTGGATAAGTACTGTATCCTGGAATAGACGGAATGTCATGTTCGTGTATTGATAATACATATTTAAATAGGATAGTTTTCAGAACATCAACATCAGGAGCCAGGCTTGTACAACTGCTGTTGCCAATGGTAGTACGACTTTCACACATGAAATATATTGTACTTTTTGCAATTAATAGGAAAATAGTATACCTGTTGTTATGACATTTTGAGGAGAAGTTGATCAAGCCCTGTGCGAGGGGTGATCCTCCCATGTCCGTATGATGTGAATCGTTGAAGGGCTCAAGCAGATAACCTGACGGTCTCAGGTCGAAGCGCCATTGCCCAATCTCCTTATCCACAATCGTATCCAAGACGTATAAATTCGGAGTTGTATATATCCCTCTGATCGTTGCCATGTGATTCCTTGCCTAAATATGATGAACATCATCATTAACGTGGAAACAAGTTCTGTACAAAGAACTATTTGTATTGTTCAACATACAGGAATAATTTTAAACATGGGAATGGTCACGACGCCAAAACGCAACATTGGCAAGTTGTTTGCGTTATGTGGAATGTTTACTGTTCATACATATTCCAATTAAATTAAATCCACGTAAGCCATGTTGAAAACATCATATATGTGTAATATATTTTGAGTGATAGCATGATATGTTCATGATGTAAATGACCCTATCTTTGACAAAATGATGGTGGTGCGTTTTTGAGATAATTCCAGGTTACTGTTGATAAATTACCTTTTCCAACCTGTCCAGGTTTCGACAGATATTGATCCATTTTTGTTCTGATGGATGTCCTGGTGGCATCCACATCTTTATGTTGACGTTTTCTAGGAGAAAGTCCCCGCCTTCACCTTTACTGTCATGTCCAGATATTGATATGGTTCGGGTGTCATCGAGGAAGTCTTGGACAGGCTTTGGTGCCGTGGTCTGGGTATGCAGATCCCTGATAGACAGTTCCTGATATTGTGTCATCTTGAAACCAAAAAAAGTTCACTATATTTTGTGTATGTTTCTTTCGCAAGCATATGATGGCCCCTCCTCGATCCTGCTCTATACAAGTAGAGGCAGAGTGTGTATGCGAACACTACATCAAACATGAACTTGTAGTTGGGGTTCACAACATGACCATACCACTGCAGCAAATTGGTGTACCTTGGGTGGTTTTATTGGTAACACACTCACGGATGTAGGGCACCAAGAGTTCCCTGCTGGTACCAAAGAGTAGGATTTCAACCATCTGCCACGCCTTGTGATGGTCACCAGCACGCTGACATGTTGCTAGGGCCTTTGGACTTACATGATTCAGTATGTTCGCCATGTACTTCAATATCACATTCCACAGTAATTTAAATAAGCATTTCGTCATGTTTATTTCTTGGTGTCCTGGTCCAGGCAGGAGACTGTAAAAAGGTTTTCAGTTGAGTGACGTCAGATACAACCTTGTTGTGGACAGTTGCTAAGTGATCTATCATAACCATACACCCAGATACAGTGACATCACAAATATCGCACGTGTAGGTGGATGCTTGTAATCGGGATGCAAGAGTAAATGGTAGACCATCACAACCGACAACTGTCCACTCACGGGAAGTATCATCGACGAGTTCGTCTTTCAAAGCACGTAGAACTGTCTTGGCAGCATGCGAACATGGTTGACAGTCACAGGATTACCAACAGTTACCTCAGGTTGTCTGAGGGTCTGAGACTGAACCATGTCGTATTTGTTTGCTCCAGATTCCACTTTACGGAATTTGACTGGACCAGACTCCCTACAAGACACAGCTGTGTAGTGTGAGGATGCCTGTGAAGCAGTTTTAGCAGTCACATCAACTTTCACCTTTGCTGTAGCCTTCTTCCTGCTTGGGCCCTTCCCCTTACTTTTGCCCTTACCCTTGCCACCTTCTGCCGTCACACTTTGTGTGGACATTGCTACATCTTTGTCCAAGGGACAACTACTGACAAGTTCCTGTATGGTATCGGTATCGGAAAGTATATTGTTTGGATACATGTTGTAATTGGGCCTCCACGTAAACCTGCCGATATGCCCGAAAGGCATTACATTGTGATAACAAGTTATCGTATGTGTAAATTGTATCCTTCAAACTTTCAATTGTATTACAGTGACAATTTTGTGGGGACAGGTGTGGTTCCTTTTGCAAATTGTATTCAGGCGATGGGGCCAAATGTACAACTGTCGTTATGCAGCTCAGACAACTCTTACTTTCTGCTGACACCCTCAACTTTCGTATTAACACCTGGTTATTGTCGAAAAATGTCACTAGGTCATAATCGGTGTTTACTTTAACTGGTTCCTTGGCTTGGATGTCCAGCCATGACAATAGATTCGTACATGACCCCGAGGGAGCAGTTCTTGACAAGAATTCTGCAACTTTCTTTCTCCCGGTTGCCAAGTAGCAAAACACACTGCTAGTAAATGAGATCGGGTCTATGGTTGATGGACGTTTGGAAAACAATATTTGTTCCATACATTTGGCAATTGACAGTTCGGTGGCACTATCACTACAACCCTTCAGAAAGTTAACACACACACAGACACACACACAGACACACACACACACACACACACACACACACACAGAGATTATTTTGTTTCGTTAACCATTCTCCTGGCTCATAGTTGGTTAATGTGTCAACGTCCGGACACTTAGTTGCCTTGGCGTCATGTACATTAACCTTCTGTGTTTTCCCAAAGCATATGCTATTTTGGACAAGTCATCATTTTGAAATTTCCCACTTTGAATTGTCTGTATTATGTCATCAAGTTCTTTCTCATGGTTTGATAACAAATGTATCTTTGCATAATCGGCGCATGCTGTACACGATGCAGACTTGGTTGACGTTAAAAGCTCATTTTCTATCAATTTCCTAACAATGTTTGCAGGAATCTTCCGCCACTTAATTTTCAGTACCTGATGTCTTTTCCTGGTGAGAAACGGTCGTGTTCTGTACACCCACAGTCCATTTTGCAGTCATAACTATTGTAATTTGTGGGCCTTCTTATACCTGATACTTGTGTATTGTATGGCGTTCTTATCCAATCAGAATGTGGATTAATTGTCAATTCTTTTTAACGCATTTCCGTTTCTATACACATTACCTCCGCTTACATCTTTTGTTCAACAAAGTGGCACAACAGTGTTCCGTACATTTATTTACAAGGTGTGCTTTTTGCTGTCTTCTCCGTTTTTTACTGGTCCATTTCCACTTCCCGTCATGAACGCATGCGCATTGGGTCCGTCAAGGAGCCGCAGATATGTGGGTTGCAACAACAAGAACTTTCACGGTTTGTGGTGACTTTATTTGTTCATTTTCTTGTATGTGTAATGGTGGGTGGTTGTTGTTTCTTGACTGGGCATTAAATACGGTATCGTTTCAAATTCTGACAGTTATGTGTATGTGTTGTTGTGTTGACAGAGCCATTGTCTACTGAGTGACCGCAAATGCGGTATTTTGGCTATGCCGCAGATGAGTCGGAAACTCGTTCGGCCTATATCGTTATCGGTCAATTGGGCTATAATAGACCAAACGAGCTAAAATAGGCCGTTCAGTAGGTTTCCCCAACCTGATCAATGTAACAGCAATCAGACTGAAGAAGTTCCAGGCTTCAAGTAGAAAGCATCTTTCCTCAAGTTCTTTGGGCTGAAAAGAAAACGAACAATATCATAATGCAATGCAGGTACAATTGTACAGACAATAATAATTTATAACACTGATTAAAACAAATCTGATAACACTTTTAGTAGTGTGTGCTCTATACTATATCTCAGTGTGCTGACTTGGTAGTTTTTTCTGAAATAGTTTGTTTTATGGACAAAATATAATAGGGATGTTGAACAAACATTGTGAACTATGTTTAACTCGGTAAATGAGGTACAATTTGTAGTTTAACTTCATATTAGCTTTTATAAATTGTCAATGAAAATATCCCATTATCCCTATCTTATTTTGGTCAGTATATAAACAGATTATACTAACCATAGACGTGTGTATTTCTCCCAGAGACGGGGGCGGTGGGGTAGCCTAGTGGTTAAAGCATTCGCTCGTCACGCCGAAGACCCGGGTTCGATTCCCCACATGGGTACAATGTGTGAAGCCCATTTCTGGTGTCCCCCGCCGTGATAATGCTGGAATATTGCTAAAAAGCGGCGTAAAACCATACTCACTCACTCACTCTCCCAGAGACGGACGTAACATCGACTTGGGTTCTTCTTGTTTTCAAACGCTGTGGTTCGATTCTCCACATGGGCACAATGTGTGAAGCCCATTTCTGGTGTTTCTGGAATATTGCTAAAAGCGTCGTAAAACTAAAGTCACTCACTCAATTTCCGCACGAAATGGTTTTATATGATCATAGAGATGAATAGTTAATGGACCTCCTCAGCTTGAAAAAAATAAGTTTTTGGACAAAATTGAAATTTATATCATTTTCAGGAAAAGATGTTTCATTAAGAACACAATTTTGCATAGACTTTCCTTTTGAAAACTAAAACTGAATATCTATGTCATTAATTTTCAGTGAAAATTGTCAAAAATAGTATATACTTATATTTAATTAACAATTTCCAAACTCCTTTATTATGTGATAAAAATTCTCACTGACTGACTGAATTTGGTTTTACGCCGCTTTAAGCAATATTCCAGCAACATCACGGCGGGGGACACCAGAAATGGGCTTCACAAATGGTACCCCTGTGGAGATTCGAACCCGGGTCTTTTGCGTGACGAGCCAACGCTTTAGCCACTAGGCTACCCCACCGCCCCTAAACATTCTCAAAAAAGGTTGGAATTAAAACCTTAGGACATCACAACTTGAATGATGTTAATATCCTCATACGGAAATGCACCACTTCAAATTTATTTGATAAATATCATAATTATAGGCCGATCGACCTACAGCAAAATACATGTAGGTAGAACGGCCTATTATATCCCATTTGGCCTATTATAGGCCGATCGGTAGGTTTTCCCAACCTGTTGAACATGTCATCCTCAAACAGGTTTATAGTAGATCCCTTGGAACGAAGAAACCTCTGTATGCCACAAAACATGCCATAGCTAGAACGACTGGGACTTTGTAACGAGATCCGTCTCCACGTCTGGTTTCAAAAATGAAATATTTCAGTGCTTCATATAAGACGGGAAAGACCATGTTCTTGATCTCTGTCGTCAGACATACTTTTGATATAGTCAAATTCTCGGAAATGGACAAATGAAGTATGTTATTTTGCCACTTGTTGAATGCAGGAACGGCCGATTCGTTTTTATATTTGGTATTATTGGGTATGGCGTCTTCAGTCATTTTATTTAATCGTCGATAGCCAAAACAGGTCCAAAACGACTACGCGAAACATTGTCTTCACTTATCACATTAAACTTACTCTGGGTTACAAACAAGCCGTCTTCGCTGTCCGACATCTCGCAGCTTGAATGATATTGAATAAACCACGTGCCCGCTTGCTCCATGCACTCGACCAACACGTAAT
Source organism: Haliotis rubra (assembly GCF_003918875.1). Lineage (NCBI taxonomy): Eukaryota > Metazoa > Mollusca > Gastropoda > Lepetellida > Haliotidae > Haliotis > Haliotis rubra. The sequence continues at coordinate 28,634 of NW_025765555.1, read as the reverse complement.
GCACGTGCTATCACTGGAAACTTTTCTCCGTGGAAGATACCATTTCACGATAGGGGTGTTGAATAATTTTGACATTATAATGTGACTATCGGTTTATTTATGCACATCATTCATTTTCATGTATCGTTTTGTAAGTATGTTAAGTTATCCGACTCGTTCTTGGTGCCTGTACAAAGAACGGGAAGGAGCGGGGTAGTACACAAAGAACTCGTGTTTCGCGCTCCTTCTATCTGTACTACCCCGCACTTTCCCCGTTCTTTTTACATGTGCAAGGAACTCGTCCTCGCACCTGAACTTATACATTATAAGTTATCACATCGTGTCGAGGGAAATACGGGGTTTTATCATATCAGTCCCGAGTAAGGTTGTATTCCCCGAGCCGGAGGGACTGATAAAACCCCGTATTTCCCTCGACACGATGTGATAACACATTTATCTAGCTGAATGTTTTTACTAAATCGAAAGAAAACAATACGCATCGAATCGACTTGTTAATATTTATGTGAGATGCCATGTTGACAACAGCTGATCGATTGACCTCAATGCAGCGCACGGGACAGTATGACTTTTGTACACCCAGCTCGCGGAGCGTGACGGGTGTACATGGTATTCTATCAGAGTGACGTGAACCAATCAAAACTCGACATTCTTATATGAGGCTGGATAAATAGAATCCCCCTTTCACAGCTTAGATCCTCAGCACATGATCTTATGATTTCTGAAGGTAGAAAACATCACATTCCGAGAAGTGAAAGGTTATGTCCTTTGTGTATAATACCTTGTTTAGAAAACGAGTATATCACTTTGGCCATATTTGTCCTTTCTACCAAGGTCTTAGAGAAAATACTTTACCAAAATACTACAATAATCACCATGTTAAGCAAAATTTATTCAACTTATGACATCTACAGATGGAATTGTCACCAGTTTAGCAAAGTATATTTTCCTTGCTTTTACGAAGCTCAGTAAGTTCCTCCAGTGTCGTGACAATGTATAAATGTGTGTACCCGCTATGACGCTACCTCTGTTTTGCGATGTGAATTGATGGTGTAATTGTATACCGGGCCTGTGGCCTACCGGTATTTACGGAATAAATATTCACATTGTCTTTAGTTCCAGCGCAGGTGGGGCGGTTGGGTAGCCTAGTGGTTAAAGCGTTGGCTCGTCACGCCGAAGACCCGGGTTCGATTCCTCACATGGGCCTGTGTTAGAATCGGCCCAACATAAGGACGTGGTGAACGAAGATGGGCAGCGCGCAAGCGGTATCGTGTGGTCTGGGCAGTTACGCGACCTCTAAACAGTGCGTTACTAATAAACCGATTACAAAATGAGGTGAGGTGAGGTGAAATATGGTTTAACGTCGTTCTTGAGAATATTTCGCTCATATAACGACGTGCATGCGCGTGTGTGTGTATGTGCGGCTGCTTGTACTAGCCCAGACTGAAGCTGGTTTTATAGTGCTAGCCCACTGAGATACCATGCCGCAGTGAAGCAGAAATACCCCACTCAGACACTCTGGTGTCCCCCGCCGTGATATTGCTGGAATATTGCTAAAAGCGGTGTAAAACTAAACTCAGTCAGTCAGTCACTCAGACACATTATACTGATTCCGAGCCGACCAGTCCTTGTTGTACCCATTAATGCCGAGCGTCAGGCAAGGACCAACAAGTACCATATTTTAACGTCTTTTGGTATGACGCGGTCGGGGATCGAACCCGCGACCTTCCGCTCTCAGGGCGGACGCTCTAACCACTACACCACGGAGGCGGGCGATTACAACATGACGTAGCTGAGTTTGTGTTTTGATGTGACGTCACATGCCCTCGTGTCCTCAAGTTGCGTATTTTCCGTCTACTGCACCTCATGGAACGTGCAACAACCATGCCTATTGCAATAGACGGATGCGTGATACACCCGGCCAATATGGTATTTGCCCATGTTAACCCGTGAAGGTCCAGGTTAGAATATTGATCTTCTGTAACCCATGCTTGTCGTAAGTGGCGACTAACGGGATCGGGTGGTCAGGCTCGCTGCCTTGGTTGACACATGTCATCGGTTCCCAATTGCGCAGATCCATGCTCATGCTGTTGATCACTGGGTTGTCTGTTCCAGACTCAATTATTTATAGACCGCCGCCATATAGCTGGAATATTGCTGAGTGAGACGTAAAACTCAACTAACTCACTCATTCGCCCATGTTAACAACCTTGTACTACCCATTTTGAATATAAACCATTTCTCCAAATGTGGAGTTTTTTGTGTTTTTTTCAGTATATATCATTTGATTAGACATTGTTTGTTATCATTGATTTAAATTTCCTTGCGTTATTGAATCAAATGCGAACCACTTCAATATTCAAGGGTACAACAAGCATGGGTTACTGGAGATCAATTCTAACCCGGATCTTCACGGGTACGACAGGCATGGGTTACTGAAGATCAATTTTAACTCGGAACTTCATGTGTACGACCGGCATGGGTGACCGAAGATCAATTCTAACACGGATCTTCACGTGTACGACAAGCATGGCTTACTGAAGGTCAATTCTAACACGGGTCTTCACGGGTACGACAGGCATGGGATACTGAAGATCAGTTCTAACCCGGATCTTCACGGGTACAACAAGCATGGGTTACTGGAGATCAATTCTAACACGGTTCTTCACGGGTACGAGAAGCATGGATTGCTCAAGATCAGGTTTAACCCGGATCCTCATGGGTACAATAGGCATTTGTTCCTGAAGCTCAGTTCTAACCCGAATCTTCATGGGTACGAGAGGCATGGGTTATAGAAGATCAATTCTAACTCGTATCTTCATGGGTATGACAAGCATGGGTTACTGAAGATGAATTCTAACAAGGATCTCCACGGGTACAACAAGCATGGATTGCTCAAGATCAGGTTTAACCCCGATCTTCACGGGTGAGACAGGTATTTGTTACTGAATATCAATTCTAACCCTTATCTTCACGGGTATAACAAGCATGGGTTACTGAAGAACAATTCAAACCTGGATCTTCACGTGTGATGACTGAGCAAGGCATACCCAGGCACCAAGTTTTTCTTCGAAAACTGTATTTTGACAAATGAGAGCCTGACACACCGGTATTGACAGGTATTGGTTGCTGAAGAATGAAGACCAATAATTCTTTTATTTGTTTATTGCTAATAACGGTGCTTAGCATTCCACATTTCTTCAAAGATAATACATATAGTACAACGCATGTTACAGTTGATCAATGTTAGGGATTTTAATACATGATAATGGCAAAAAGGATAGATAAAGGAGAGTGAAAGGGTGCAGAATAGAGCGACTCACTATGCTAATCTGTAATTTAGTCGTGTTGAAAGAGGTATTTGGTTTTGAAATCAGAGAGATCTTCCCCGAAAATGTATTTTTCCAAATGGTAGTTGTCTTTTATGAGGAAAAAGAGTGGATCGAAATTTAAAACCGCAGAGGCATATTACTCTGTTGATGTATTCCTTGGTAATAATGAAAATATGATTTACTATGGAGACCAATTCTAACCCGGATCTTCATGTATATTTTGGATGTTGTGTTTTGACTTTTATTTTCGAAGCATTAGTTGAAGTTCCTTCAGGTGCTCAGTATCCCAGTGCCGTCAGTGGACATTCCAGAGTCAGTGACAAGGATCATCATTATTCTAACTTCTAAGATGCCTAGCGGTTAGAACAATCGAAAAAAAAATACATTATCAGACAATAAAGGTATAGTTTTTTGATGACGTAACAATTGAATGACGTTATCCCGTCACTGCGCCATTCTAGTGTGCCCCCTCGTAATCGAACCATTTTACATTACGTCACAATGTAAGCGACGTCACGATGCATGTCAGTTGTCATCGCCTCGTACGGCCTCCTACAGTAAACTACACCGTTGCATCCCGTTTCTTGGTTTGCTGTTGCTTCACGCAGCTAACATCACTGGTGGAAACATTACGTTTATGTTTTACGACGGTTAAAATGTGTCATTTCGACTCACAAGTTTTCAGCGACACGGTAACGTTCCCAATGTTTACATTCCCACAATGCAATCGTGGAATGTCGCTTGACTACTCAACTTCCTCTGGATGTACTGATCTAAACTTACGTTGGTAGTAGAAATGCAACGTTCATATTGCCCCATATGGTTTACGTTAATGACAGATGTAATTAAAATAATTCAGAGAAGATATTTAATCCGAACGTAAACCGTCATCAAACTGTTATCATTTGTTTTTTTCTGGTAACGTTCGTCTAAACGTAGGGGGCAGACACATCAATAGAACAGCTCGCCAGTTAGCCCTGTGCGAGGATTCTTAATTTAGGTCACAGACACCGTCGTTTGTTTTCTGCCTTAAATTAATCGTAATTATCCTTAGAAAGTATTAAATTTGGCATCTTAGAAAAGAAATACAGTTCGCTCTACCACCATGTATAGTGTAATAAAACACACTTTCGCCCTGAACTATTATAACGTTAAAGTACTCGGACGCAAGCGTCCTCGTGCTTTAACTATAATAGTTCAGGGCAAAAGTGTGTTTTATTACACTACACATGGTGGTAGAGCGAAGTGTATTTCTTAAATAAGCTATGCATGTAATGGAGTATAAGAGAAAACCTTTTACCATGATGAGTGGTGCAAGCATCAAGTGGAATGCGAATTTGAGTGTCAGATTCTAATGTGTCAGACTAATGTGTCAAACTTTAATGTGTCAAACTCTGTGTCAGACTCTAATGTGTCATGCACTAATGTGTCAGACTCTAATGTGGCATGCACTAATGTGTCAGACTCTAATGTGTTATGCACTAATGTGTCAAACTAATGTGTCAAACTCTAATGTGTCAGACTCTAATGTGTCACTCTCTAATGTGTCAGATTGTAATGTGCCACACCGTAGTGTGTCAGACTTTAATGTGTCACACTGTAATGTGTCAGATTCTAATGCGTCAGATTCTAATGAGTCATACTCTAATGTGTCAGATTCTAATGTGTCAGATTCTAATGTGTCAGGCCGTAGTGTGTCAGACTGTACTGTGTCACACTCTAATGTTTCAGACTCTAATGTGTCAGATTATAATGTGTCACACTCTAATTTGTCAGATTCTAATGTGTCACGCTCTTATGTGTCAGACTCTAATGTGTCAAACTCTAATGTGCCAGACTCAGCAGTACTAAATAATTCAGAAGAAACAGATCCCAGCTGGGTTGGAAGGTGCTGGAAGAAAGCCAATTGCATTCCACTAATCTCATAAGATTGATAGATTGAAACAACACTTGTGATATATTATTATTAAAACCACTTAAAATGATTACCTTTCAGAATGCATCCCGTTTCCCTGGATGTCGCATCCAGGCTTTCGGGTTTGTAAATGTCAGAAAGCTGTTATGAAGTAACTTGAGAACTGTTATAGCATAAAAGTAGGCCAGTCGATACTTCTGTGCTGCTGAATTAGAAAGAAATGAGTGCCATATCAAATCAACACAGGCTCAGTTTTTCAAGGGAAGTCACTCAAAACGACCGCTACACCGAGTTTATAATTACCTGGAGCAATCCTGCTGAACTTTTCCATGGATGAGGTCGGCTGGTCTGAAAAGTGAAACAGGAGGCTTTCTGTGTTTTGCACAGGACCAGCCACTCACGGCTCGAAAACGTCAAAGTGAGATTTTACGTCAAACATGAAACGTCGCTTATGCAATGAATTTATGGGAAAGCCAAAAAGACTTTCTTAAGAGACATAATGGTGTAGCTCGGTTGTTTTAATACAGTCTACCCCATGCTCGTGGGGTTTGACTCCGAGGTTCATTCGTTGTATGACCACTCGTCACGATATGGCTGAAATATTGCCGATGTGACGTTAAATATTAACTCACTCACTCACTCGTTGTATGACCATGAAAAATGGCACTTAGATTGTCTTAAAAAAAGTAAGGGAACCTAAACTTTCAATTTGGATAGGAAGTATAAGAGTTAACAAACAGAACGCACCACCACTTCTCTGTATCACCACCCCTAAACGCATGAGATGCACGTACACAACACAGTAGCCCCATACACGTGCGTGGGGTGTCATTCTTGATTTTGACGGTTTTCAAGAAGGTCGATACATAACTCTAGACCATTACTTTGGAAAATCATCTTACATCATACAAATAACTATGGTCATAAGGAAGTGCAAGTGATGATGCACTCTCAAAACATTCATTATCGTCCTATCCAAATTGATTGACTCCGATCTGTCAATTTTTTCAATCGTAAATAAAAAATGAAGTTCCCCTAATAGTTTGAGTTGAGTTTAGCTGGGCTTCATATCGGCATTATTCCAGCCATATGGTGACGAGATCAAGTCTGTATTCATGAACGTTTTAACTTGAAACTAATATGACAGGAGTGACTGACTGATGTCTGTGGCACTATTCAGAGTCAAAGTATCCGAGTTTGGAAATGGGCGTCACTTTAAACACCCAAGAATTAAATCCAAAGTTAATCCCAAGGGCTTAAATACGGAACATCCGTTATTTTAGCCCATGGGCTAAATTTCACATGGGCCTAAATACGAGAAATCCCGGCACATTTCAGAAACGAAAAAATGTATACACTTTACTTCAGTTGGCTCACAACAGTGCCGTTAACATGTTAAATAGTTATGAGTGTCTATAAATCGTCTGTTTTAACATATTCTTTCCCCTGATAACCCAAGCTGTCTGTGAGGCGCTGGAAAGTAAACAGCCATATAGCCACTTATCCCACCGGGTACCCATTCACTGCTGGGTGATTTCCAACAAACTCACATGCCTAAGTTGAGACCACATGTGTCACGCGTGTTTCGTTGTGGGGCAGGACAGAAGTCCTAAAATCTCTCAAGTGTCAAGCTGCTAGACACACTTCAACTGATGTTTGACCTGGGCTGTATGCACAAGACCACACATCACTATTTAGATAAAATGATGTACAAAAGAAATTAAACATCTGATGTTTTGGAAATACTTTAAGAAAAATACACGTTAATGTTTAATAAGTGTTTTCAAACTAAAGATACTGTAAATATTTACGATGTTTCAGAAAATAATCCCCAAGTCCCATGTACAAATGGGCGAAATGTCGCGTTGTCGCATTGTCGCGATTTGGTTAATTTGGCCTCATTTTGCTTATATTTGAGAGGGCAACAACGCGACAATGCGACAAGGCGACAATGTCCCTTCCAGGATTCCATACATGTGTGCACTTTCTTGTACGTCAGTTTAGATATTCGAATTCATACCTTGACACCCCTGTGACTTCACGAACATAGGTAATTGCATGTGTACCGTACTCTATGCTAGACAATATTCTTTATGAATACCCGTGAAGGTCCCGGCTAAAATATTGGCCTTCAGTAACCCAAACTTGTCGTAATAGGCGACTAACGAGATCGGGTGGTCAGGCATCACTCATTAGATAAATTATGTAAATGCACCTAAGTGCAACGACAAAAATGACTTTACAGATCCATAATATACCTTCTGAAACGATAGATATGTCAAATGTGATAGGTAATATGAATTATTAAGGTAACACAGTTTCGTTTCCGAATGTCATACACCGAGATGTCTGCCTATCGAGGAGTCAGTTCCTTCCTTACATCTCTCCACATACGGGTATTCTAGTCGGGTGGGAACATGGCCGTGGTTATCGTGGCAGTACTGGCCATTGTATGTACCTATACTCTGGTGGGTTCACAAAGTCTTAAGTCACAGAACATCACAAGCAAGAAGGATATAGCCTGTAAACAACTCCAGGCAGCAGCATGTTCACCACCAACAACATTGGATCTCTCCTGTGGCCCAAAGCTACCATCAGGTACTTTATATATTGCTTAGAGTGTATTTTTACATGTACAGTGAAACCTGTCTAAACCGGCACCCTGACTGACTGACAGTTTGGTTTTACGCCGCTTTTAGCAATATTCCAGCAATATCACGGCGGGGGACACCAGAAATGGGCTTCACACATTGTACCCATGTGGGGATTCGAACCCGGGTCTTCGGCGTGACGAACCAACGCTTTAACCACTAGACTACCCCACCGCCCCCCGGCACCCTGTCTAAGCCGACACCCCAGGGACCGAAATAAATGCCGGTTTTGACAGTGTGCCGGATTAGACAGGTGCCGGTGTTGGCAGGTTTCACTGTAATTAAACGGACAAACCATGTTGTTTTTCAAACAATAACTATATCAAATGTAGGTTAAGATGTTTAGCAGTCAGCTTATGAAGTGCGGTATTGTATGTTAAAATAAACTACTGGGCAAAAGAAAGTTATCATCGACTTCACCCCCCAAAATAGAAACAAAGACGCATGTGAGATTTATGATAATTATTTTACAAACAGAAATCATTCTCCAATAATTTGACTGAAAATACATTGTAGTGCTGGTCTTGAATTCGTTGCAGTTCATTAAGAAAGAGAAAAGGGACCCAAATTAAAATTACACAAATCTGAGTTCCTTTAAAAAGTGCATAAAGAATCCCATAATGAGACAGGAGTAAAAAGACTCGATAGCTAGAGTGACCCTGGGCATTCATACACGCCAACACACGTCTCCTCAATGACGTCATCTGTCGGGGGATGACGTCAGTAGGAATCCTGTTCCATAAGCCCAAGAGTGTCTGTTCAAGTTCCTGTCGGTTTGCTGGAGGCAGTGTTCGAAATAGTTTCCAAATTTTGCTAGCCAGTCGGGCTTGCAATGCCTGAAAGTTACTAGCCCAAAAACATAAAATATGAATGTAGAAACTAAACAAAAGATTACAAAAATAGATACAAATAAGATATTGTCTGCATGACGCATCATTAAGCTGCTAATATGATGAACATTTTTATCAGGCCATAATCTTGCATGATTTAAAAGTGTATTATCACTTAAGAAGTCGGAGAGAGTGATATATTTACAAACTGACCCATGAAAATACACTAGCCAGTCGGGCCAGTGATTGTGGAGATTGACTGGCTCGACTGGTATTTACTAGCCACGGGCTAGCGGGCAAGTGGCTATTTCGCACACTGGCTGGAGGTGTCTCTTGATGATCCCAGAGAACGCGTTGACCAAGGCAATAAGTTGACATTAAGGTTGTGCAGGGATTCTTGAACAAATCTGGCAAATTGTCGTGCTGCAAGCTGACTCCACTAGGCAGTTGTCAGATAAAGGGCACCACGAAAAGTCTCAACACTTCACCCCTGTATCCCTGGGTATTCAGATTTCCTCGGATGATAACCAGTCTTCTTGCTCTCTGGTCACAAATGCCGCCCCATACCATGATGCCTTCTCCATCGAACGGATGGGCCTTTTGAACGCTGTGTGAAGCCTGTCGTTCACCTCTACGCCGAAAAACTCAAAATTGTTTCTGAACAGACTGAGCCGACTTCAGAAAATCACTCTTTCCCAGTCACATCGCTGCCACCGACGTACGGTTCGTGCCCATTGCAGTCTGCATTGACGGTGTAGACGGGTCAAGGCCATTCCACGTAAGCCATACCAGCCGACGTCGCCGTCACGAATCTGTTCTGGGTTCGGATCTGCCGGATGTAGCAGTCTTCGGTTGGTGTCGTCATTCTTGGTCTTCCCAATCTTGGCCCGTCACTGGTCTGGCCTGTTTGCTGATAGCGGTTTATCAATTTGCTGATGGTGGCCTGGCTGCAGTTGAAGGTTCTTGCCAGCTCACGTTGTGAAGCCCCCCCATATATAATTGGCCATACCGATCGCCCTGTCCTGTTGTGCTTGCGTAAGTCTTCGCATATTCGTGGTGGTTTTTTGGTGACTGCATGCTTGCTCTGTCCAACATCAGTATTATTTGTTCCAAGAATTTCACCCACAGTGCAATACATACCTTGTGAAGAAACGTGGAAAAGAATATAGTAACACTTGTACTTTCATGTGTTTCCTTATTTGTTTCCATGAGTATATGTTTCATCAGTTGCTGACGCAAATCAGAATCCGGAATTTCGTTCAAGTTCAATGCCTGCAGTTGGATGATGCAGAGAACGAACGAGCGAAAGAATATATGTACCATAGCACGTCGAGTTATCGACAGAAAACAATAATTACGAAGAGCATTTCGAGAACATTTGATATAATCTATCCGCTTCTTAAACCTTTAAGAACTAGATCTTCAGAAGAGTGCAGTCATCTGCATTAAGTCATGTGTTTGAACAAGTTGCTGATGCAAACCGGTATCCAGTAACCTCTCCCCGTTCGATCCATGCATACTCTCCCCAAAAAAGAACCGCATAAGTGATATTGATGTAGGATATTGGAAATATTTTTCTAAATTAGTGTTGATATTGTTATAATTTCACCATTATTGTGCTGGTTTGTGTACGTGGAAAAAATGAACAAATCAAAAACGCATCTTCGGAAACTTTAATGCACGTTTACGTTCGAAGGTGTCAACTTGCATGAAAATGTCATGGAGAAAAAGTGAATAGCACTATACACTTGCAGTTCAGAGGACAATACCTTTATAGGCCGTTTTGCTTTTAGACAGTTATTGGCATTTTGTTTAGCTGAATGAATGTCGTTATGCCGCGACTCACTGCTGTAAATGGAAACGTTGCCATTGGACGGCTGGAGGCTTGGGAGTCTCAATCTCCGTTGCACGTCATTTCAATGCTCACCATTAGAATAGAAACGACAAAAGCCTTTCATGAGTATATACTTGTTGCGGCAGTATTACAGATGACCGATGTTGTTTGTGAACACATCGAGTCTGGTCCAGACAATCCAGTCGACTTTCAATGAATTTACTGAGACTGTCTAACACCTTGTCAGTGGATGCCCTTCATTGGGACAAACGTCATATCTTAAACAAAATGATGGCATGGCTCGTTGCTTTTACTATTGTCTTTGCCATGCCTGTGGCTTTGACTCCGAGGTCCACCCATGGTACGACCCTGAGCATGTCTTGTCCTTTCTGATACAGCCAATGAAATGATTTATACCATGTAATTTTCTGTTCTTTTTGGCAGCAAAGTCATTGACGAGATTCAGGAAAAGCATATTGAATATGCGGACGTCGCATTTGAAATATCTCGCTTGCATCCAAAGTACACTGTCGTCAGACTCCCCATTGTTCTCGGTGCCCTTGGTTTGGTACCTCCTGATCTCTTGGCGCAGATCAGCAGAGTTTCCGGGTTCTCCACCGGGAGCACAGCCCTTCTGACCCTCTGGGTAATGCAGAAGGCTGCAGTGTTGGGGAGTCTACATATTCTCCGGAAAGTTCTTGGTGGGTTCGACAAGGTAGTGTTTCCTGGGAGAAGTCCCATTCGCTGTCCGGGCTGCGTGTAGAGGGGGCAAGGGCCCTGTGCTGATGATGAGCCTTACCAGCATGACTGTGCCAGGATCACACGAACCCTTTCTGCTGCATTTTTCATTTTAATCTGTAAAACATAACAATGGAAATATATAATACACCCATATCCGCAGACTTGTGTGCATGCTCGTGGTGCTCCAATAAAATCAGAGGATAATATATATATTCACAAGATGTTTAAACGTGAGGGAGAATGAGAAAGTTTAATCTTTGAAGGTGCATGTCGGAAAGATCACGGATCTTGGGAACGAAGAGCTCTGATTGGGGTGCATTCCGTTATGCGATCTTTGGGATAAGCTGACGCAAGACTGTGCAGACACTTGTAGACAATGTCTATCACGACGAGTGACACCGGAAATCGGCTTCACACGTTGTACCCATGTGAAGAATAGTTTAAACGTGAGGGAGAATGAGAAAGTTTAATCTTTGAAGGTGCATGTCGGAAAGATCACGGATCTTGGGAACGAAGAGCTCTGATTGGGGTGCATTCCGTTATGCGATCTTTGGGATAAGCTAACGCAAGACTGTGCAGACACTTGTAGACAATGTCTATCACGACGAGTGACACCGGAAATCGGCTTCACACGTTGTACCCATGTGAAGAATAGAACCCGGGTCTTCGGCGAGACGAGCGAACGCTTTAACCATTAGGCTATTCCATCGCCCTTTACAGTGAGTGAGTGAGGTTAGTTTTACGCCGCTTTTAGATATATTCCGGCAATATTACTGCTCGGGACACAGGATTGGGCTTCACACATTGTACCTGTGTGGGGAATCGAACACTTAACTTCACCACCGTCCCCGTAGAAAATGCAGAGGAGCTTAAAGTCAGTACGAGATGCGACAGGAAGCCAGTGTAGGGATTGGAGATCAGGAGTTATGTGATCTGACTTGGATTTTAAAGAATGTTGCATTCTGAACTTTGCAGATTGTAAAGCTGGAGCCAACATCAGTCGTGTATTTATTTCAGCATGCTCCCTGGATGAAGGCTACACGTATGCTCCAACAGTGAACCTTTGCTTCAAAACCCTCCCTGACCCAATCCGATGGTGGGCGTGTTTGAAGTCATGTAAAGCTGAAGGAGGGCGGCTCATGGTCCTCGAAACGGACGACCGACACAACTACATGGCTAAGTCACTCATTCGTCAAGGTACGTCTGTTTTGCCGTTCTTAAAGTCATGTATTTCCATGGTCACATACTTTATAGGGAAGCTTGTCAGGGATGTTCCAGCTATATGGGCCCCGTTTCACGAAGCGCTACAACTATCGTAAGTCTGTGTAACAGTACAGGAGGCAAGACAACGTAGGGCCACGATTGCTTTCTGAAACGGGGCCATGGTCTGTAAATAACCGAGTATGGACCAGACAATCCAGTCATTGACAAAACGAGTATCCATATACACAACTTGGATACGATGACATGTGGCAACCACGTCAGCGAACCTGACCACATGATTTCATTTAGTTCTTCATTTCAGTAATTTTTGCTAGTGTAGTTGATGGAAAGCGTCTCCCAAACAGACGCAAACCCACCAGTTTGTGCACGTGTCGTTGTTGAATCTACATGTGTTACAATGTTCAGTCATCTTCCTGCCACTGTGGTACGAGGAAGGTAGGTATGCGTAACACTGGTATGTCCTAAAAGCAGTTAGTCGAGTTAACCACCACTACCACCACCACGGTGGAGCGGTGGGGTAGACTAGTCGTTAAAGCGTTCGTTCGTCAAGCCTAAGACCCAGGTTCGATTCCCCACAGCTTATATAATTTATACCAAAGTGCATTTCTATTTACATAGTCAAATGCTTTTCGATAGTCAATGAATGCACAGTATAATTTAACTTTATATTTAATTGCAATATTAATTAATCAATGTAGAGCAAACACACAGTCAGCCGTGCTGTAGTTTTCTCGGAAACCGGCCTGTTCTTCAATGATTAAACTATACTTTTCACACCAAGAAGAAATCCTCGAATATAACATTCAAGTAAACAACTTGCTCAAACACGACAGTAATGTGACACCTCTATAGTTATCCGGTACTACCTTGGCACCTTCTTATGTGTAGGGACCCGTGAAGGTCCGGGTTAGAATGAACCTTCAGTAACCAATGTTTGTCATAAGAGGCGACTAAGGGGGTGATCGGATGGTCAGGCTCGCTGGCTTAGTTGACACATGTCATCGGTTCCCAATTGCGCAGATCGATGCTCATGCTGTTGATCACTGGATTGTCTGGTCCAGACTCGATTATTTACAGACTGTCGCCATATAGCTGGAATATTGCTGAGTGCGGCGTAAAACTAAACTCACTCACTCACCCTGTTTTAAAAATAGCATTGAACAATTTCGATATTATGGGAATCAATATTGATGCGCCATGAACCAGAAACGCATTGATAATACCATCATAACCCGCTGACTTTCCCAACTTCAACCGTTTAACAGCAGTGAAGACCTCGTTTTCACTAATATCGACATCTAATTCCTCTACCCACGCTTGAAAATCAGTAAGATCTATTTCTCTAATAGCATCGTTATCTGTTTCCGGAGTATCTCAGGATTAAAACAATTCTTGAAATGACCCTCATAATTACAATCCCCAATACCATTACCACTACTACTGCCACTATTACTACCATTCTAATTATCTACAATAATATATGAGATGTATTGATTTTCAATACAATTTGCACGACTAAAACATTTCAGGACATGGAAAGTCTACCTTGTGGGTTGGCATGTACAAGATGGCCACTGACGGGCCCTTCAAATGGTTGACAGGGTCGACCCATACAACACGCTGGGACGACGATGAACCCGACTACGTCAGCTATCAGAACTGCGTGTATCTAGATACACATGGTCTTTCAGATGTTAGTTGTTCAGGCAATCGATCGTGCCTCTGTGAACGTGTACTCAGTTAAGTGTCCACTCATTCTTAGTGTCCACTCAGTCTTAGTTAAGTGCCCATTCAGCCTTAGTAAAATGTCCACTCAGTGCCCATTCAGTGTTAGTTAAGTGTCCGCTCAGACTTAGTTAAGTGTCCACTCAACCTTAGCAAAGTGTCCACTCGGTCTTAGTTAAGTCTCTACTCAGTCTACGTTAATTGTCCACTCGGTCTTAGTTAAGTGTCCACTCAGCTTTAGTTAAAATGTCCACGGAGTCTTAGTTAAGTGTCCACTTAGCCGTAGCTAAGTGTCCACTCGGCCCTAATTACGTGTTTATTGAGTCTTAGTTAAGTGTCCACGGAGCCTTAGTTACGTGTCCACTCAGCCTTAGCGAAGTGTCCACTTGGCCTTACTTAGTGTCAATTCAACCTAAGCTAAGTGTTCACTCGGTCTTAGTTAAATAGTCCACTCAGCTTTCGTTAAGTGTCCATTCAGTCTTAGTTTAGCGTCCATTCAGCCTTAGTTAAGTGTCCACTCAGCCGTAGCTAAGTGTCCACTCGGCCCGAATTACGTGTCCATTCAGTCTTAGTTAAGTGTCCACTCAGCCTTAGTTAAGTGTCCAGTTTAAATGTGAACGGATATTCATGGATTTGAAATAGCCGAACAAATGTAGGTTATCAGGGTAAACGTGGGTCAGGTGGTGTTTGCGCATTTTTCAAAGATACATTTTTTGGAGCGCTTCACTGTGAACTGTGACAGTGATTGACAATGACACTGATGATATAATATGGTATCAATTAGCCTCTTAATTTGATGCCTATTTTAAAATTCTGTTATGTGTATGCTTTTTACCGCCTAAATGTTCAACTCGTTCTAGACCCTTGAAGGTCCGGGTTAGAATATTGATCTTCAGTAACCCATGCTTGTCGTAAGAGGCGACTAACGGGATCGGGTGGTCAGGCTCGCTGACTCAGTTGACACATGTCATCGGTTCCCAAATGCGCAGATCGATGCCCATGCTGTTGATCACTGGATTGTCTGGTCCAGACTCGATTATTTACAGAGCGCTTCCATATAGCTGGAATATTGCTGAGTGCGGCGTATAACTAAACTCACTCACTCACTCAACCTGTTCTATCGATGGTGAAAGTTCTATAAAAACCTTTGGAATATATTTACTCTTACCAAAACGATGGTATTTTATGTTTATGTGGAGACTTTAACTCACGCCTAGGTACTGACCAGGATCCGGTTGTATCATTGCTTCATTAACTAATGTCAACATTAAACCCTAATGATACATTAAATCCTTAATGCATCATTAGTTAATGGCATCATTAAAAACGGTTGTATCAAACACTTATTAGCGTATCATATCTAATGTAAATATTTTAATTAAATCCGGGGATTCCCCTAATTTTTTCCCACAATTCCGCGCTGTAAACATGTAAGTGTTACTCTCGGTCGTCTGTCAAAATGGCATCTTTAGGGCTAAACCTCGGAACAAAAACAAACATTTCGACTGCTGTGAAGAAACACGTCTAAATAATTCTGAAACGTCGCCGATAAACCTAGAATCGTTTGGGATGTTTTGGAATATAAACGAACACGAACGTCGAAGTGAGCTTTCCGCCATATTGGATAGTGTTTACAAAATCAAGTTTCGCTAAGGCCAGTCATAGGACGCCTATTACATCATGTGTATTTCATATTTAGTTGTGACAAATGCATTGCTGAATTCCTTATACATTTTAGAATCAAATTCCAAATGTCTTTGTCACTATAACCATGTGTCTAAGAAAAACCGAAACATATTGGGTGTGAAAACGGGACGTTGTGCTCATTACACAGCGCTTGCTAGAAATATAATCAAAGCAAAAATCAGATTTTATGATGTGCAGCATTTTCTCAATTTTTTAGACATCAGTTCGTCTATTCGTAGCATGCATGAGCTCAATAATTTTAGAATATGCACGGAAAGAGTATTGTAGCAAGAACTAGAAAACTTAAAACAGATACAATACTGAAATTTGATATATTTACACGAAAGTTCTGTGCAGCGTGACGCCATGCGAGACGCAAAATCATGGAGAACGACATAGGCAATTATCGGCAGTTCTGACGTTTTCAATGAAAACAATAAAAACAAACAACCATACGCATATAGTCAGAATGTTTCCGATTACTTACATCATACATTTATGGACAAAGGTTCCCTCGCAAAATCGTGGGCACCCATATCCACGAAGCCGCCATTTCATGAGAAATCGGTCATCGGTAGTGATGTCATACATCAACATTGTTGGACATATGTGGCAATTTCTTTGAGGTGAAGGTCGGTTGAATAAGAGTAAACACAATCACACTGTCCTGCAGATTATACTTGTATTATTAATGTATACTTTGCGTATCGTTCACATATGGTTTCATGAAACTAATTTCATTATCAACATTTAGTATTTTAAACCTAAGTAAATAATGAAATGTATATATGCACACGTTTTTAAAGGATATGGCTTGTTCTTTTATTTTGTTTGTGTTGTGTTATAGACAAAACAATGGCGTATAATCATTGGCCAGGTGCGCGTTTGTCACACATGTTTTGAGAATCATTGTTTTCGATAATTCCGTGAACAAAACATCACGAAAATATTGTGTCCTTATTCACAGCAAATTCTCGCCAAGTGATCTGAGTTACAATGACTTAGTATGAAGCGTACCGGAGTGAGGCCATCTTATTTTTATAAGCGTGTGAACTTTACGTAGCCATTTGACGTCATGGGGGAAAATCCATTTTCAACACATATTGCGAGTCACTTTTAAGATTGAGTGTATAACGTTATACATAAGCACACAAACTAATTTAACACATACCTATTTCATTCAGGTATCAGGCAGAATCTTGTTCGCTCACACTTTCCGTAAAGATGCCAAATTGAAAATATAGTAACACAGTACTTTTATCAGTGCACGATTAAAAGCAGAGAAATTTACTGTTTTTAACGCATAACAAAATTAGGAGTAACATTCAGCAGTGTCTACTTTTCAAACTGAGTTTATACCATGAGATACGACATTTAATACTCTACATTTCTGTGTAATTTTTACAGCTGTAGGTAGATCCAGTTCGGCGCAAACGAAATTCTGGCGCAATGTTTCACTTTTCCAGGAAGTTTAATGACGCTCTAATGATACCCCAGGACCTTCATTAAAGGAGAATACGAGTGAATTGCAATATTTTGCTGGGTGAAAGATAAAGTCATCAGAAACATATTCCCAAATTTTCAATTAAGAATTATGTATAATTATGTTTTAATCGCGAAAACAGTTTCTGTAAATCTCAGCTTCGGCCATTATGCATATTTCGCTGGAACCCACGTGACCTTTCCGCTCGTGACGTCAAATGTGCCTGGAGTCCGCCATATTGTCAAAGACCAAGCGCTACAGTAGTACAAATCATGTTGTTTGTGTCGTTTTTGTGAATGGTACGATGTTGTATTTCGTTGCCTGGGGATGCACGGAATCATCGAACATGGGAAAGAACCACCATTTCTTCCGTTTTCCAAGTGAAATGACAGATTTTGGCAGGAGAAATGCGCCGATCATTCCGAGTCTGACGCATATGAAAGAGACATGCATGCATGAGGTATGGAAATCCCCTAGCTAGGCTGAAGAAGAAAAAAATACCCACGAGATTCATTTATACTCCACCATTCCCTGTAACAACTTACTGTCAGTGGTATTTTGAACATAAATTAAATCAAGTCCCATTGCCAGTCGAATTGCCCCCGCTACAAAATGACCCAGCAAACTTGGTCAAATTGCCCAAGTGGGGTAGTCAAAATGCCCCAATTTATTTAAAATGAATAAATATAGGCCATAAATGCATAGTTTTGTCAACTTTGATATTATGTTCTTCATATATAAGTATATACATAGTTATGAGTTTACTAATGAAACATTTATCAGAAATATTACTTCCTAATAACTTTTATATGAAGAACATAATGTCATAATAAGTTGACAAAAACTATGCATTTACGGCATATATTCAATCATTATAAATACATTTGAACAAATTAGAATGAATGACCAAATTTGCAGGGGCATTTTGTAGCTGGGGCAATTCGACTGGTTCGACTGGTATATATTATCAAAATCAGTAAGAGATTTCACATGAGCTTGAAAATGTTTCGCTATAACGTTCTTTTCGGTTTGGACCCCTAAATGATGCAGTCACCTCGAAACATTGCCGAATACAACGTCAAATCATGAAGTACTTGTTGCTTTTCATTGTTTTCCATTTTGTCCAATTACGCACGTCGTCATCAGACTCGCTATTTGTCAGTAGTGGGTGCCGTGAAAGTTGTTCTGTATTCTCATTGGCTGACAGGATGTCATTCTAAGGCTTTGACCGAGTACCATAAGTATTTCCATAACCAAACAATGGGAAAACAAACGTGGTCCTGACTAGTATTTTATAATTCACCAGTTTTCGGGGAATAACGTATCTGCGTCGCGAATATTATCTCTGCTCGACCAGGCTGGGATCTTGTATCGAGACTTGATACGTTATAATTATTAATGAGAACTAGGATCCTAATTTTTTTCAACAAAATAATTCCAGTGTAATTTTGGCAGCAGATAATTTTTATTTTCCCTCGTCTGAAGCATAATTATTTTGTTTTTAAATCCCAGACACCCTATATATATATATACACAAAATGAACTGTAATCACATTTTTTTATAAATAATTCTCAGTGACTGCTCATATATTTATAGGGGTGAGTTTGCTGGCTGGAACTGTATGGCATTTTGCTGACAAATAGTAATCTTGTTAAATGATATGGTCTATTTTTAAATTTATTTTGACCTCAAGCCGTGCCTCCGTTTCGCTTGATTCTTCTTCTTCATCTTCAGTGGAAGATTGTCTTGCAAGATGTAAAATCGGATCGTATTGATACGGTCTAACATCCATTTCAGAAATGACATCAGGAACATCTTTTACTGCTTCAGCATCCACGGACACTGTTAAATTGTGAGGTAAAATCAAAGAGGAAGCCATCAGCAACAGGCACTTATGACGTCAAGTCACGTGATACCCCCTCTGTTCATTAACTGTCGGGTGTTTCCGTAATAGGCGCAAATCCGAGTACGTTTTTGTGTTTTTATTGCTTTTTTATAAACGTTTTGTTCAATTTTAATCACGGAATGTGAGTTCTAGAATATCCTTTACAATATATCAAAAGTTTTGTTTTCGTTCGTATTCTCCTTTAAGTTAATGACGCACTAATGACAACAGAGCATAATTAAAACGTTAGTACAACAAAATTTAATGATACATTAGTTAATGAACGTGTAATGGCACGTTAATGCTTCATTAAAGTTTGATACAACCGGGTCCAGGGCCTAAATTTTCGAAGCTCTCTTAGCGCTAAGATAGTCGTAAAGTAATGTTAATGTATGGCACTTACGACTATCTTAGCGCTGAGAGAGCTTCGAAAATCTAGGCCCAGGATTATATTGAAGGCGTTGATTCTAGGGGTGGGTATTGCAGAGACTTTTCATATTGCGATGCGAAAGCATATATTGCGATATGTATTGCAAAATATTGCAAGAAGGGTTTTTTTGTTACAAAAAACTACTTATAATCGAGTTAATGCTTGATTTATGAAGCAAAAATACACCAAATCACTCTGCTTGGTTAAGCTTTAATAAAAACTTTAACTCATGACAAAATACAAATGTAATTAGTATTTGGCACAAATGAAACAAGGAAAGAACAATTTAACATCAACACAGTGGGTACTAGTTTGAACGAGTTTTTCCACTCTCATAAAAATGCCATGAGATTTTAGACAGCTACTTGACCTGGTCAGGACATATCAGAGATCACTGGTCATGAACGAGTAGGGGCGGTGGGGTAGCCTAGTGGTTAAAGTGTTGGCTCGTCACGCCGAAGACCCGGGTTCGAATCCCTACATGGGTACTATGTGTGAAGCCTATTTCTGGTGTTCCCCGCCGTGATGTTGCTGGAATATTGCTAAAAGCTGCGTAAAACCAAACTCAGTCAGTCAGTAAGTCAGTAATTAACGAGTAAATATTTAATACATTCAGATCCAAAACATTGTGAAACACTTGAACAAAAATTAAGAGCACAACTTCAAACCGAACTTAACAATCCAGTTAAGTGTAATTTTCACCGCGATCATCCCCACCACCACTACCACAATCACCATCATCACCACACCATGAAAAAAACGGAAATATCCGACGATTTCCGAGTGTTAGGAAGTTTTCCGAATGCATGTCAAAATACTGGTTTTCGATGAGAGTATCGCAATACGTAGCGTGTTCATGTCTGAACCGGTAAATACCAGGTAAACCGGTCATATTGCGCAGCTCTGGTTGATTCTATTCCTGAAAGGCAAATTATAGATTCTGCTGATAACGTGGTCTGTATTTAGATTTATTGATTCAGTGTAATCTATGTGTGATCAATGGGCGTGTGGGTGAGCAAAATGTTACGGACGTTAAAAATGGTTCGTCCGTCGTAGACTATAAATCACTGCGAAAATATAAAAGGCTATACCAAGCTAAGGAACAAAAGCGTGTACTCAATATACATAACAAACAGGATTCTATAGACTTTTGGAAAACGATAGGCAAAATAGGAGTCGGCAATTCCATGGGAAGTTATGACGTGTAATGGAGATGTGACGTCAGACAAAGCAGTTGTGTTGGAAACGTGCAAGGAGAAATATAGTTCACTATTTGAAGCAAACTCTAACCCTGAATTTGACGAATCTCATTTTTTCTGCTAAAACATCAACATTTATTTGCTATATCGACGCCATGAAGACCTTTGACAAAGTTAATAGAGACTGTCTTAGATATAAATTACGGAATCTTTTGTGTCTCTGGAAAGTTCTACGAAGCTGTAAAATCCATGTACGATAAAATTTCAAGACAAATTAACGTGAACGTTTACTATACTGACCTGTTTAACGTGTACACAGGTGTTAGGCAGGGGTGCATGCTTTCCCCCACACTTTTCTCCATCTTTATTAATGATCTCGCAAGTGAAATTAACAGTTTGCGCTGTGGAGTGAAGATTGGTGATTCTGTCTCGAGCTAATTTACTCTATGCTGATGATATCGCTCTCATTGCGCCAGGTGAACGTAACCTACAGTGCATGCTTGATGCCGTGTCTACTGGGTGTTCAAAATGGATCCCGTTAAACATTATTGGTAAAACCAAAATTGTTCATTATCGTGCAAATCAGACGTCTCGCAGCGACAACGTATTTAAAATCGGTCATGATAACACAGAATATTCTGTTGCATATAAGTATGTGGGACCTTGCCTGCATGAGAATCTCGATGTGAACTTTACGGCTAAAGAACTTGCCAAATCCACCAGTAGAGCAATGGGAGTTATTATTGGAAAAGTCAAATCTGATGGAAAACTGGTGGCACGAGATGTGGAATGACAGAGATTTAGTTAACGGAAACAAGCTGCGTACATACAGAATGTTCAAATCTGGCCCAAATGCCGAAATGTATCTTAATCTAGTGTCAAATCGTCAGCTGCGAAGCCTGTTAGCAAACTTGAGATGTGGAAGGCTTCCGTTTGAAATAGAGCTCGGCAGGTTTAACCAGCCACCGACACCTTTACAAAATCGTCTATGTAAAATATGTGATACAGGTGCTGTGGAAAACCAAATTAATTTTCTGTGAGAATGTTGTCTGTATAATGACATCCGTTCCGGGCTATGGAAGCAAGCTACAAATGTAAACAGTATCCTTACCTTACTTACAGCTTGTTCAGCTTGACCTGAGCTACTCTACATATGCATTACCCGGGAGGTCAAATGGCACAAACGGCAGGTCAAGTTAACTTCATTAAATAGGAGAGCAGAGATGGTTACTAATGTTGTTGCTCGCTGTCTAAAAGCCCGGATCGGAAACATTACACCATCTGTATCTTCTGTTTTAAGTTTAAAGAAAGTTAGTACATTGCTGGCGATTTCTCGACTCTGAGATGTCAAAAGGCGACTTTGTCTTGGCTGTTCGGACATGTTGACAATCAACTGACAAAGGTGCACCCCTTCACAATAATAGACCCAACCAGTTGTGACACGGTCACGTAATGCATTAGTATTCACTTGATCAGGTCAAGCTCAACAAGCTGAAGCCTCACTGACAAAATAATATATTTAATGCAAAATAATAAGCTCTGTAAATCTTTAACCGCAACTGTATGTAAATGGTACATCTTCGTCGTTTCACAAGATTGTAAAGTATTTACCAATATTTTGTAATTAGCAATACCATAGCGAATGTACAGTAGTAATTCTAACCACGATTTAAATCTGAATTTGTGCTGCCTATAGGCATATTTTGTTTTATAAATGTGTGTGTCCCAAATAGTCAACAGAACCATTGCTGCAACCCTGTTCCAGGCTTCCACGCCTGTCCTTTGTCTACTCTCTGGCTTCATCAGCTTACTGCCCAGCCAATTATGTTAATGATGTTGTTTTCTTTGTTACATTCAGTATATATATACTTCCCTCTTGTTCATGTTTCATTAATGCTTGACAACGATACAAGAATCTGTATCGAAATGTCGCACTCAAGAATAAAAAGAAGTTGTTATCCATAAAGTTTGTTCTATATTGTACTTCCCAACTTCTATAATGCCACTCAAAGAAGTCATGATTTACTCAACCGTGTAAGTGTAAGGATATGGGATGACAGCACTACTCATCGAAGATCACAAATCGTCATTGTCAAACGCCAGTTTGACTGGTTTAGGTTCCCGGGACGAAACCGATCAAATTCGAACGTTCTACCCATTGTACAAATGAAGGGACATGGTGTCACATCATCGAAGGGAAATACGGTGGACGCATTGTAAGTGAGTGAGTTTAGTGTTAGCAATATTCCAGTAATATCACGGCAGGTGACACCAGAAATGGGCTTTACACATTGTAACCATGTTGGGAATAGAACAAGGGTCTTCGGCGTGACCAGCGAACGCCTTAACCACTTGGCTACCCCACCGCCCAAGGACACATTGTAAAAGAACCTTGATGCAGCATAACATTGCTATACTGTGTTTCTTGAGAACTGAATTTTAACCAAACATGTCTCGGATACACTGGACCAACCCTTACGACAGGACCAAAACTAGCGATTATCACCAGTTAAGTTTGTTCAATCTTTCTTTGATGTTTGGTGTGAGTTTTTATGGTTTTACGCCGCTCTTAGCAATATACCAGCAATATCACGGCAGGGAACACCAAGAAATGGGCTTCAAACAATGTACCCATGTGGGGAATGGAACCCGGGTCTTCGGCGTGACTAGCGAAAGCTTTGACCACTGGGCTACCCCACCGATCCTTGATGTTTGGAACAACATCCCACAATATAAATATGAATGCATATCCGGTGTCTTCACTGCATGGTGACAATGCCATACACTACACCACTTTTATAACTCTTTCCCCAGTCTCCTGTGAACATATACAGGTTTTGTCAATGTTCTTTTATGATTAAATAGACCATTAACTATTGACCAAATATTTTAAAAGACATAAAATTTACACAACTTTGTAAGAAGAACAGTTTCGTTTTTCGATTACTTTGTATTCGCATTTACACGTGGCTGGTCGAAACTATTCAACACATCAGAAGCAGAACTATATTTCTTATGGGCCCAGAGTGAATATGGTTTTACGCCGCTTTTAGCAGGCGAAACAAGAAATAGGCTTCACGCATTGTACCCATGTGAGGAATCGAACCCGGGTCTTCTACGTGACGAGCCAACGCTTAAGCACAAGGCTACCCCACCGCCACTACTCTTTTAGCAATATTCCAGCAACATCACGGCGGGGGACACTGCCACTATAAACACAACGGACATGTAACATGTAGTACCAAGCAACTTACACAAAGTATGTTGCATTACTTTATATGACTGTGTGTTATCACATCCAAGGTAGCTGATTATTAATTATATACAACCAGTGTGCGAAATATAGCCACTGGCCCGCTAGCCCGTGGCTAGGAAAAGTCCAGTCGGGCCAGTAAATCTCTTCAGCCACTGGCCCGACTGCCTTGTGACATTATAAGTTGTATGCTTCTCTAGAGGGTAATACGGTCTGATGTACGCCTCGTGGTAGCAGTGTCATTGTTTGCTGAAGTCTGATGTACGTGCTTTGTAGCAGTGTCACCCGAGCCGGTAGGCGAGGGATGACACTGCTACAAAGAGGCGTACATCAGACCGTATTACCCGAGGAAAAAGCATACAACGTATTTATCTTACCGCCATGTTAAATGTACAAACTTTCATTTTATTTTATTTTAAAGATCGCTACCGACTATATGACATGTAAACAAAATGGCGTCTGTCCCTCGAGTGGATTTTTTAAATCAGTGAAACATATTCAGACAAAGTTTGCACTGCTATAAAAATGGTGAATTATGTTTAAGTTTAGTGTGCAAACGATTCAGTTGTATAAAACAGTTTAAATAAAGCAGTGAAAGTCAGTAAAATAGACCAATAGAAAATACTATAGTTTTTTTTCTGTAAAGCAAGCATCTACTGTTTCAGTTGTTTATGAATCTGCTGAATAGTCAAATAAATATTTGACATGACGGCTTGCAGTATAGAATACAGAAAGAATCCTCTGTCCTTATGCCTTGTTGGAACCCTTTGTTTAGAAATACATGTAGTTTCAACAAGATGAATTAAGCAGGCGACATTTGATATTCCTGCAAACCCTGCCTTTGTCAGGATGAAACCGATACACTTCACCTTTACAATTCTATAATTCTATGACATTCGTCGCAAACCAGACCATATACCAAACCAAATGTGGCAGATATGTAATATGAATTATTAAGGTAGCACAGTTTCGTTTCCTAATGTCATACACCGAGATGTCTGCCTATCGAGGAGCCAGTTCCTTCCTTACATCTCTCCACATACGGGTATTCTAGTCGGGTGGGAACATGGCCGTGGTTAGCGTGGCAGTACTGGCCATTGTATGTACCTATACTCTGGTGGGTTCACAAAGTCTTAAGTCACAAAACATCACAAGCAAGAAGGATATAGCCTGTAAACAACTCCAGGCAGCAGCATGTTCACCACCAACAACATTGGATCTCTCCTGTGGCCCAAAGCTACCATCAGGTACTTTACATATTGCTTAGAGTGTACTTTTACATGTACAGTGAAACCTGTCTAAACCGGCGCCCTGACTGACTGACAGTTTGGTTTTACGCCGCTTTTAGCAATATTCCAGCAATATCACGGCGGGGGACACCAGAAATGGGCTTCACACATTGTACCCATGTGGGGATTCGAAACCCGGCTTCGGCGTGACGAACCAACGCTTTAACCACTAGACTACCTCATTGCCCTTCGGCACCCTGTCTAAGCCGACACCCCAGGGACCGAAATAAATGCCGGTTTTGACAGTGTGCCGGATTAGACAGGTGCCGGTGTTGGCAGGTTTCACTGTAATTAAACGGACAAACCATGTTGTTTTTCAAACAATAACTATATCAAATGTAGGTTAAGATGTTTAGCAGTCAGCTTATGAAGTGCGGTATTGTATGTTAAAGTAAACTACTGGGCAAAAGAAAGTTATCATCGACTTCACCCCCCAAAATAGAAACAAAGACGCATGTGAGATTTATGATAATTATTTTACAAACAGAAATCATTCTCCAATAATTTGACTGAAAATACATTGTAGTGCTGGACTTGAATTTGTTGCAGTTCATTATGAAAGAGAAAAGGGACCCAAATTAAAATTACACAAATCTGAGTTCCTTTAAAAAGTGCATAAAGAATCACATAATGAGACAGGAGTAAAAAAGACTCGATAGCTAGAGAGCGACTCTGGGCATTCATATGACGCCAACACATCGTTCTTCAATGACGTCATCTGTCGGCGGATGACGTCAGTAGAATCCTGTTCCATAAGTCCAAGAGAGTCTGTTCAAGTTCCTGTCAGTTTGCTGGAGGCAGTGTTCGAAATAGTTTCCAAATTTTTCCAGTCAGTCGGGCTTGCAATGCCTGAAAGTTACTAGCCCAAAAACATAAAATATGAATGTAGAAACTAAACAAAAGATTACAAAAAAAGATACAAATAAGATATTGTCGGCATGACGCGGGCTTCATCATTAAGCTGCTAATATGATGAACATTTTTATCAGGCCATAATCTTGCATGATTTAAAAGTGTATTATCACTTAAGAAGTCGGAGAGAGTGATATATTTACAAACTGACCCATGAAAATACACTAGCCAGTCGGGCCAGTGATTTTGGAGATTGACTGGCTCGACTGGTTTTTACTAGCCACGGGCTAGCGGGCAAGTGGCTATTTCGCACACTGGCTTCAGGTGTCTCTTGATGATCCGAGAGAACGCGCTGGCCAAGGCAATAAGTTGACATTAACGTTGTGCAGGGATTCTTGAACAAATCTGGCAAATTGTCGTGCTGCAAGCTGACTCCACTAGGCAGTTGTCAGATAAAGGGCACCACAAAAGGTCTCAACACTTATTCAGATTTCCTCGTATGATAACCAGTCTTCTAGCTCTCTGGTCACAAATGCCGCCCCATACCATGACGCCTTCTCCATCGAACGGATGGGCCTTATGAACGCTGTGTGAAGCCTGTCGTTCACCTCTACGCCGAAAAACTCAAAATTGTTTCTGAACAGACTGAGCCGACTTCAGAAAATCACTCTTTCCCAGTCACATCGCTGCCACCGACGTACGGTTCGTGCCCATTGCGTCTGCATTGACGGTGTAAACGGGTCAAGGCCATTCCACGTAAGCCATACCAGCCGACGTCGCCGTCACGAATCTGTTCTGGGTTCGGATTTGTCGGATGTAGCAGTGTTCGGTTGGTGTCGTCATTCTTGGTCTTTCCAATCTTGGCCCGTCACTGGTCTGGCCTGTTTGCTGATAGCGGTTTATCAATTTGCTGATGGTGGCCTGGCTGCAGTTGAAGGTTCTTGCCAGCTGACGTTGTGAAGCCCCCCATATATAATTGGCCATACCGATCGCCCTGTCTTGTTGTTCTTGCGTACGTCTTCGCATATTCGGGGTGTTTTTTTGGTGACTGCATGCTTGCTCTGTCCAGCATCAGTATTATTGACACAATCATGCTCGTGCATTTGGACCAGTGTCCCACAATTACGTTTTTCACGTTTTGACAAATTGCAAAATTTTCAGACAGCTGCGTTCCGTTTTGGCAATTATTATCTGCTTGGGTTCAAAAAGTGATAGCTTTATTTTGCCAGGTAGTTTAAGTCACAGGTTGCGGTTTGTTTTAGTTTGTTTGTTTATAATGTTGTATGCCAAGCCTGACCACCCGATCCCGTTATAAATGTAGCCGCCTCACGTCGCAAGCTTTGCTTGCAGAAGACCAATTTTAACACAGATCTTCACGGGTTTTCGGTCTCGAATTTCGACCATTCAACCAGTCATGCATACATGCATACAAACCCTGTATAATGCAAGCACTGATATGGAATATACTCATGGAAACGAATAAAGGAACATATGAAAATCCAAGTGTTCCTTTATTTGTTCCAAGAATTTCAACCACAGTGGCGGGATTCACGTGCATGTGGCTGCGTTCGTGAGAGACATTTTCTCATAAGTAACACCTTATTTTATCACCAATATACCACTCTTTGATTTGCCATCATGAGCACTGAAATTTTGTTCCGACATATACCGATAATTCAGCTTTATTTTGAGGGGTGCTTAACTTTTATGCTGTGTAATATAATCTATCCGCTTCCTAAACGTGTAAGAACTTGATCTTCAGAAGAGTGCAGTCATCTGCATTAAGTCATGTGTTTGAACAAGTTGCTGATGCAAACCGGTATCCAGTAACCTCTCCCCGTTCGATCCATGCATACTCTCCCAAAAAGAACCGCATAAGTGATATTGATGTAGGAAATTGGAAATATTTTTCAAAATTAGTGTTGATATTGTTATAATTTCACCATTATTGTGCTGGTTTGTGTACGTGGAACGAATGAACAAATCAAAAATGCATCTTCGGAAACTTTAATGCACGTTTACGTTCGAAAGTGTCAACTTGCATGAAAATGTCATGGAGAAAAAGTGGATAGCGCTATACACGTGAAGTTCAGAGGACAATACCTTTATAGGCCGTTTTGCTTTTAGACAGTTATTGGCATTTGTTAAGCTGAATGAATATCGTTATGCCGCGACTCACTGCTTTGAATGGAAGCAGACAGACTGACAGACAGACAGACAGACAGATTTTAGTCAGTAATATTGGTCAACTGGCCCATGTTACAATTGTTGTTACAACACTTTTGTTGTCACGTCGTAAAGTAAATA